>NC_083588.1:26122111-26422111 GCF_027579695.1 Neoarius graeffei
GAAGGGAGAGGAACTGTCTCACCTCCTTTTTGGTCTTGGGCAGGCCGCAATTGCTGCTGTCTTGTTAATTTGGGGATGCACCTGCCCGTTGCCCAAGTGGAAGCCCAGATACTGTACTTCCTCCCGCCCAATTGCACACTTCTTCGGGTTGGCTGTGAGACCCGCCCGCCTCAGCGACCTAAGGATGGCCCTCAGATGTTGCAGGTGCCGTGGCCAGTCATTACTATAGATAATGATGTCATAGAGGTATGCGGCTGCATAGGCGGCGTGGGGGCGGAGGACCCTGTCCATCAGCCGCTGGAACATAGCGGGTGCCCCAAGCAGCTCAAAAGGAAGTGTGACAAACTGGTGTAAGCCAAACGGTGTGGAAAAGGCCGTTTTTTTCTCAGGATAATGGAGTCAAGGGGATCTGCCAATAACCCTTTGTCAAATCCAGTGTCGAGTAATAGCGAGCCGTGCCTAGTCGATCGAGCAACTCATCAATACGAGGCATTGGGTACGCGTCGAATTTAGACACCGCGTTGACTTTTCTATAGTCTACACAGAACCAGACCGACCTGTAGGCCTTAGGTACCAAGACCACCGGGCTGCTCCAGTCACTGTGGGACTCCTCGACGATGCCCATTTCGAGCATGGCCTCGAGTTCTTCCCGAACCACTTTTTTCTTGTGTTCGGGTAGCCTGTAAGGGCGGCTGCGCACTACCACCCCCGGGGGCATCTCAATGTGGTGCTCTATGAGGTCGGTGCGGCCGGGCAGGGGTGAGAACATGTCTGAAAATTCGGTCTGCAACTGGGCAACCTCCGCGAGTTGGGTCGGGGAGAGATGGTCTCCACAGGGGACCGGAGAGGTACGCGATGCCAGTGTTCCCTTTTGAACCTCCGGCCCCAGCTCCGCCTTCTCTGGAACCACCGACACCAACGCCACAGGGACCTCCTCGTTCCAGGGTTTGAGCAGATTGAGGTGGTAAATCTGTAGCGCCCCACCCCTGTCCGTTCGCCTCACCTCGTGGTCGACGTCCCCGACTCGCCATGTGACCTCAAAGAGTCCTTGCCACTTGGCGATCAATTTGGAGCTCGATGTGGGCAACAGTACAAGTACTTGATCTCCTGGTGTGAACTCCCTAAGGCGCGTACCCTTGTTGTACAGGCGGGTTTGCCGTTCTTGGGCCTGCCGCAAATTCTCCTGGGTTAGGTGTGTGTGTGTGTGTGTGTGTGTGTGTGTGTGTGTGTGTGTGTGTGTGTGGAGTTTTGCGTGCAGGTCAATAACGTATTGAATTTCATTTTTACTTGGTGAAGGTCCCTCCTCCCAATTTTCTCGCAGCACGTCTAGAATGCCACGCGGCTTACGCCCATATAACAATTCGAACGGGGAGAACCCCGTGGAGGCTTGTGGGACCTCTTGCACTGCAAATAACAAGGGTTCGAGCCATTTATCCCAATTACGTGCGTCCTCACTTACGAATTTTTTAATTATATTTTTGAGGGTGCGATTGAACCGTTCAATTAAACCGTCCGTTTGTGGGTGATAAACGCTGGTGCGGATAGTCTTGATTCCTAATAACCCATACAGTTCGTTCAGTGTTCGTGACATAAACGAGGTGCCTAGATCAGTCAGAATCTCTTTGGGGATTCCAACTCGGGAGATGACGTGGAAGAGCGCTTCCGCAATACTGCGTGCTGAGATATTGTGAAGAGGCACTGCTTCCGGGTATCGCGTTGCATAGTCCACCAGAACTAAAATAAAGCGATACCCTCGTGTTGACCGATCTAATGGCCCGACGAGATCCATCCCAATTCTTTCGAACGGGGTCTCGATTAATGGGAGGGGGCGCAAAGGTGCTTTTGGAATGGCCGCTGGATTTACTAACTGGCATTCGCGGCACGCCGTACACCACTTACGGACATCGCCGCGAATCCCTGGCCAATAGAACCAGGCCATTATTCGGGCTAGTGTCTTATCCTGCCCTAAGTGTCCAGCCATGGGATTAAAGTGAGCCACCTGGAATACCAATTCCCGGCGGCTCTTTGGAATCAAAAGCTGCGTGACTTGTTCTTTAGTCTGAGTGTCACTTGGTATAATCAGTCCTTTATAATAGAAAAATAGGGGAAGGACGGGGTGGCGTTTGGCTGGAGCATTTGACCATCGATTACTCTCACTTGGTCAAACGCATGCTGCAGAGTCTCGTCTTGCGACTGCTCTAATGGAAAATCCGCAAGGGATTCCCCAATAGAAGGAGGGGCCTGCTGCTCCTCACTCTGACGCAGAGATGACACAGACGGCTCTGTGACAGCTGCTCCCGCCAATGCGACATTGGGACCTCCCCCTGCTGAACTACGGCAGGACCCACTCTTTACTAAATGACTCATTAACTCCCCAAATCCTGGCCAATCAGTCTCCAAAATTATCGAGTGGGTAAGGCGAGGAATAACCGCCGCCTTTACTCTAAATTTTTCCCCTCGAAAAAGAATGTGGACCGACACTAAAGGGTAGTTGTGAATATCCCCGTGCACACACAACACCTTCACCAACTGTCCTCCCCCCAATGCCTCGTCTTGCACCAGGCTTTGGTGAATTGAGGTCTGATTACAGCCAGAGTCCACCAACACCTGATATGTATCCCCTTGAACACTCACCGGTATGCGATACACTCCGGCCCGATCGAGGGTGGCTCCTGGCGCGTCGGGGATCCGAACCACCGCCCCCACCTCCATTGCCGAGCACTGCTGTTGGAGGTGGCCCGGCTCCCCGCAGCGCCAGCAAACCGGCCCGGGCTTCCTCTCTGCACTGGCGCTCTGACCTGAGGGGGGGGAAGAGACAGACACAGAAGGGGGAAACGGGAGGGTACCACAGGTGTGGCGGGCCGGCTGGGGTGGAGCCAGCCCCCGTCTCCGCGGTGGGGGAACGGGGCGAGGACTGGACACAGAAGGGGAGAGAGAGAAGAGGGGAGAAGAGGATGTCCACTGTCCTGCCATCGGAACAGCCGCCAAATGGTCCTCCGCCAGCTCGATGGCCTGATCTAGCGGCGCCAGGCGGTGGCACTGGACCCACTCCGCAGTCCCTTCTGGTAGATGGGCGATGAACTACTCCAGTACCACCTGATCGATGATTTCATTGGTGTCGCGGTTGTCGGCCCTCGACCACCGCCAGCAGGCGTCCTGGAGTTGCTGGCCAAACGCGAACGGCTAGCCGACTTCTTCCAGGTGCAGAGCGCGGAAGCGCTGTCGCTGCTTTTCGGGGATGCACCCCACACGCTGGAGGACGGCCCGGCGGAGGTCCGCGTAGACCAGCCGGCGGTCGGCGGGGAGCTGTAGCGCGGCCAGCTGCGCCTCGCCTGTTAGCACCAGGGCCTCAAACCTTTGTTCTTGCTCCTTCCGGAGGGCGACTAGTGCTTGGTGCTGGCTCTGCTGGGCCGTGGCGAGGGCGTGGACCAGGTCCGTGAAGGGGGGAGGACTCCATGGGGCTGTTCTTTTTCTGTGCTCCGATTCCTGGGTTTCGGCACCACTGTGACAGTTCGTATGAGCGGGAAGAGCACAGAAGGACGGCAAGCCAGAACTGAGTTCACAAAACTTTTATTTTGCACTTTTCAGTTGCAATACTTTCCAGCCACACACACACACACACACACACACACACACACACACACACACACACAAGTTGTCTGGTTGGGGAGAGAGCTCCCCTCCTCTGCTTGCGCTCTCCCTCTCTCTCTCTCTCTCTCTCTCTCTCTCTCTCAAACAGGGTGCGGTCACTGGGGAAGACACAAACACACGTTAATAAACATCAGGTGCAGTGATTGTGCCACTTACCTTCCCTGACTCTGCCCTCTGGTCACAGACCGATGCTTGACCACGCCCCCGCTGCCACAGTGTAGTTTCTGTACGGGAAAGTCTGGATGCCCTAGGTAGAGTTAGTAATCCCACAACTCTGGCATTAGAGCCCTTACAGCGGGGTGAATGGGTGACGACTCGGCGGCATAAGCGTAGAGCCAAAGCTACTGCTGAGGCTCGCCCACGGGAGCACCACTCCTCTCCACTTCACGTGTCGAACAGGTTTGCTCTCCTTAGTGATGCACCCACTGAGAAAACTGAAAGAGCTCTGGTTATAGGGGACTCTATCATACGGCACGTGAAATTAGCTCAGCCTTTTGGGGCACCAGCAGCTTTAGTCAGGTGTATACCGGGAGCCAGGGCACCGGACATAGCAGATAATCTTAGGGTCCTAGGCAAGCACAGGTTCTCAAAGATAGTTATCCATGCAGGAGCTAATGATCTACGCCTTCATCAGTCTGAGATTACTGAGAGTAACTTTGTAGAGACTGTAGGTATCATGCCGCCATCTTGTGTCAGAACTACAATTCCCAGGCAACTTCCGCGTGACCTACGTCACGCGTGGGTGGGATCATCTACATCAGTCCGCCATGCGCGCATAAGTCCAAGCAGAAGCTCCGCCATTTTGTCTCTCGCGTCCGGATTTCAAGGAGTCTAGACGCACCAAAGAGATGCTCTCCACCCAAAAAGACGTCTTCTTTCTTGCAAGATCCATCACTCAGCGCGATTTTCTTTCTTACCCTTGGCAAAGGTAAACTTTAGAGTCGCGCCATCTTTAAACTCAACCTGAGTTACAACCGGTTTACTTGTATTAGAAGTGACGTCACTACTGCAGCCCAGGCAGTTAAAAGTTAAGAAGCGATTGAATCCTTTTTAACTCAAAAGCGCTGTGCATCTTATTCTGATCAGAGACTTTTCCTTACGAACGCTGAGGTTCGGACCAAGAATCCTCTGCTTTCCACGGGAACCACCCAAGTGCTCCGCTGGACCAGAAAGTTTTCTACGCCTCCATCACGAGCGGCTCACGTGCTCCCACGGCGAGGCCCGAAACTACACCGGCGAATAGTTCTTCATATCTTGCTAAAGGCAGGATTAAGTAAGATTTTGGCATTTGGGCATAATTAAGATAGTCTTAGGAATTTGCTTTTATTGGAATAGTGTGAATTTAAACCCAGGTTTATCTGTTACACTGTTAGACACGCAGCGTGTTGATTTATTTTGGTTCTGTGTTCTCTCAATTGTTTGATAGGCTGCGCATGCTCCTCTCTGACTAACGCTAATTTCCTTATCATACATTTTGACCTTATCAAGGTTTCAGTGAGTTTGGTAATGTTATGAGTGTGGAATCTTTTTGTTACTGAGAAAACATGTGCTCAACAGGCCTGACCAGGCCTGATACACTTTAGATAGCTTCCCTTTGTCTTTAGCAACACGTGCTCAGTAGGCCTCACCAGGCCTAACAAACACACTTTAGCTAGGCCATAGGGCCTTTCACAAACACACACTAGCAACACAAGGCTAATCTAGGCCTCCACCACATGTAGTTAGCTACACGAGGCTAAACACATGGTCAAGTCCTTCACACACACACACACACACACACACACAAGCACGCATTAGCAACAGAGCTAATCCTTTGTTCTACTTGGATAACATTCCTTTGTTTTAGCTAGCAACAAGCTAGGCCATACACACACACCACACATGTATATACACACCTCACTGCTTGTATATATTGATTTATTATTTTTATCTTTGTTATAATAAGTTCATTTATTAAACAAACTGTGTTTATTTGTGTGAACAATATATGAAGTCCCCAATCTCCCTCGAATTCAAAAGGGTGCATATAAAAGTTATGTAATGTGGTAAGTGATTGTAATAATTTGGAAATATACCATAATCTAGCTGTTTGGTAATTTATTATTAAGCACCAGGATTAATGGTATGATTCACTAAATGATTCATTGAACGATTCACTATACAGTTCACTAAATGATTCGTTGAACGATTCACTTCAAATGAGTGATTCTATGGTATGATTCAATTCAAATGAGTCAAAGTAAACGATTCAATGGGATTGATTCATTTTAATTATTGACCTTCAAAATTTAATGAGACTGATTTAACGAGATTGATCACTTAATTTCAATAATTAACTGATTGCACCCACAAGGTGTTTAAAGAATATGGGACATGGATTTTTACCTGGGCATAATTATGTATGAAGGACATAAGAAATGCCATCTAAATCACTGCAGGGCGTCAAAAATGTGAAAATCATCACATTATTCAAGTTTTTCTATACATCAGCGTAAAACAAGGATTCGTTAATGAGCTAGGTGGTCACGTGACCCGTGACGTCACAAAAACTTTCCAAGGAGCCAGCGCTTGGGAATCTAATGTAAACAGGTTACCGAAATGGACACCATCGACAGTGATATTCCCAATGTTTCACAGAGATGTGAAGTTAGACCCTATCAATTCGAACCGATAGCTGGAAATTCACATGAACATGGATCTTGTATTTACTCCGACGGGTCAGATGATTCTGAGAGTGAGAGTTCATTCAGCCCTCATGAAACTGAAAGCTGGATAACACTTCCTGGTAAGTTAAAAACAGTTCTGCTCAAAGGCTAATGATCTGTTGAAAGAAGTATTATTTTTGTATCATACATTGAAAGTTCATCATAGATCTAGCTAAAGTCCGTTGCAAGCTAGGTTTTTTTTTTTTTGCTGATATTTTTCGAGATTGATTGAGATACAATGCTTCCAGAGTCCAAGATGAAAACATTCAAAATGGCGAAACGAGTCAGAATTATGATAATCAATAATTGATACACCCAAAATTATAATACTAATCCTTACCTCGGCTTTCAGTCGCTTAGCGCAGAGGTCTTCAACAGGGGGGGTCGCGAAATCGCACCGGATCACTCATATCAACAAAAATATTCCTGCCCTGTCCCCTGGCCTCCGTGCAGGGATGCAAACAGCGCGCCTTTCGGCGGATGCCGCCTTTTTCACGGCTGAATCGCGCAGATCCGATTTTTAAAAAATAAATAAAAATAAAAAAATAGCGATGTTGGTTCATGAGGCATGAAGTGTAAGGATGAGAGAGAGGCGGTTTGGGTCGGGAAGCTGCGCGCATTTGTGCAGCCTGGCGCAGGTGTGCGCGGCTTCCCGATTTGAACTGTTTTTTTTTTTCTCATCCTTATGCTTCCTGTTTCATGTTTCATGAATTAATATCACTCAGTACCTGAGTATTAATGTTGAAAGAATCCTCAGTGAAATGGTCCGAATGCAGTTTGTGGGAAACAGTAGGTGTTGCGGCGACCTGCCACAAGGAGTGCCTGAACGCAGGCTTACATGATTGACAGCTGCCTCCGCCACTTCCTGCTACGCTGAATTGCTGCGCTACCACCGCACGCACGCTGCACTGAACAGGCAGCCAATCACAACACTAGTTAGCAGGGCAGCGGTCGTTCTAGAACGATAGGCAGAATTGACATTCAGTTTGTAACGAAGCAGCAGCGCAGCAGTTGTAAAGAGAATTCGCTACTAACACAAACTTTACAGCACATCAGGGAAAAAAGGACAAAAAAGGCTACCGGTAAACCCACTGAACTTTTTTATATGCAAACGCTGCGCTCGCAGTAATCCGTGGGCATGAGAAATGTTTGTTCCTTACCTGTGATTGGTTTAATGGTTTAAACTTTCTTTCTCAGTGGCGTGTAGTAAAATATCTTCAGTTAAAGTGAACAAACTGCCTGTGAAAGAGCTAATGGTTAAAATGATTCTTAGTTTAGAACTGGTTTTCTGGTCATTTATAATTGTTCAGCAACATATTACCTGAATGATTAAAAATGGTTAAAATATACTTAATTTACCTTATACATAAATATTTATATATTGTTGCCTAATTAACTTGGGCTTTGTTGTAGAAAAATAGGCATTTATTCATACATTTATTTTATGTTTGTATGTTTAAAGGTTTTTCATCTTCTAGCTTCGGCTTCAAGCTCCAAGCTTCTAGCTTCTACTTCTGATTCTACCTCTGATTCTACTTCTGATTCTAACGTCAGTTCCACTGAAAATCAATAAAATACAAGATGAGTGGAATCCCGTGTCCGAGTCCTTCCCTTTCGAGTGTGGGAAACCCTGATGCTCACATACACTTGACAGTGAAAAACCGATGCACCAGTGGAAACTGACGACTGCCAGACGACTGCCAGTGAATCACCGCTGCACCAGTGCATCAAACCGAAACCAGTGACCAAGAAGCAAGACTCCACTCGTGCCACAACCCAACAGAGAGGGAAGACACTTCACCTGGGGGCCTGGAGGATAAAGCTTGAAGTCATCTGGAAAAAAGAAACGAAATGGCGAAGTCATTAAGTCATTAGAAGAACTGAAAACAGAGCGATCCACAGCCAAAAGACTTTTCTCCCGTCTTGCTAACTGCATTGCAAGAACACACTCAGAGATGACTGTGGAGGAGCTAAAGCAAAACTTCAACAAGCTTACAGCAGAAAGCTCGAGACTCATGGAGGTGAACGAAGAGATTGAGGCCGCCTACATGGCAGAAGCAGCCGCGGCCGCTGTAGAGGACCTGGGCGCCGAGAAGAAAGCCGACCTGGAGAAGATAGAGGCATACTGTAAGCAGAGGACTAAAGAAGCAAAGCTCCTAATTCAACAAACACTCTGGGAATCGTATGGGGAGAAAGAGCTGCCCCTTGCTCTATACATCGCTGAAGCTGACTGCAAGAGCGTCTCCTCTGCCCAGCTCGACGTGACTCTGGATGCATATGAGTTCATGCTGAAGCACTTTGAGATGTTGGTGCTGAAGGCAAAAGAAGCGCACCGTGACTGGAACCGCTGGGCTCCCGCTGCAGAGCAAAGAGACTTTGATCACCGCATGACAGAGCTCGAAGTGCAACTCTGTCTGGCTTGAAGAAAGAGAAGTCCACCTGCACAGATTTCTGTGGTGTGACACAGAAGATGCAGAGATCGAAGAATTCGCCATAACAAGAGTCAACATTGGTGACAAACCTGCTGGTTGCATAGCCCAAGTTGCCATGCGAGAGACTGCCAGCCTGCCTTCATTCAACCACTTCAAAGAGGAGAGACGTGTCCTCGAAGAGGATGCCTATGTCGATGACTGACATATTGACTTCCCACAACAACCTCGACCACCTGAAATGCCTTACATCCAACATTGAGCAGATCCTTCAAGCAGGAGGGTTCTTCATGAAGCCCTGGATCTACTCGGATCAAAGTGGGAGGAGCGAGTTGAGAGGTGAGAAGATCGAGTCAAACACCATGATCCTGCCAAACCAACTCACCGAAGAGGATAACAAAGCCCTGGGCCTCGGCTACACCGTTGACGATGACAAGTTACATGTCATGGTTGTAGTGAACTTCTCCAAGAAGAAGAAGAAAATGCGCCTCGGCCAAGACTTGTTGAAAGAACAAGTGAGAGAACAAACCCCTGACCCACTAACCAGAAGAGAGCTGTTAAGCCAAGTCTCTGGTCTCTATGACCCTCTCGGCCTTGTGGCCCCAGCAAAACAGAAGGGAGCCATCCTGATCCGCAGGGCCTTCCAAGAGGCAAAAGTCATGTACTGCATAGAAGACACCTGGGATGCTGCCTTGTCCAGAGAGCTCAGAGACGATGCCATAAAGCTCCTCGAAGAGTACGCTGAGCTGAGCCAAGTTAGATTTCCCAGAGCTCTCACACCGCCAGATCCAGCTGAAAGACCATGTGCAATCACCTTCTCTGATGGCAGTGAGTGTGCATATGGTGCCGTGCTGTACCTGCGTTGGAGCTGCAGCCATGGTGTCGTAGTAAGGCTAGTTGAGGCCAAGGCTAAGCTGACCCCCCTTGACCATAAAGGTGACCTTGTGAAAGCAGAAATGTGCGGAGCAGTCTTTGCAGCACGGCTGAAGAATTACTTCCAAAAGCACTGCCGAATCGAGGTCAAGAGGTGGTATCATCTAGTCGACAGCCAGACCATCTTGGGTGCCATACAGCGTGAAAGTTATGGATACCAGACCTTCTACGCAAACAGAGTTGGTGAGATCCAGAGCAGCACTGACATCCGAGATTGGTGGTGGATTCCAGGTGCCGAGAACATTGCAGATATTATCACCCGAGGGGCCAGTCCTGATGACCTAATCAAGAAATCCAAGTGACAGTCAGGCCCGCAGTTCCTTCAGCTTCCTGAGAGTGAGTGGCCAAAAAAGTCAACGAAAGATGTTGCTGCACAGGCAAGAGACAACGTCACAAAAATGCAGAAGAAAACATTCACTGCTGTACTCACCCGAAGTCAGCTGAAGACACAAAGCCCAATTGCAGTCCAGTGCAGTCCAACAGGAGCAGCAGTCCAAAATCTATTGGACGAAAAGCGCTTCAGCAGTCTAAGACGGCTGGTCGGGACGGTTGCATGGATTTGGAGGGCGGCTAAGAAGTTCTTGCATGCCAAGAGGGGAGATGAAGCAAAGTGGGGGGCAATACCTTCATCTAGCGTCATCACTGTCAGCAAAAGGAAAAACGTCTTCCTGGAACTATGTCTGGCAGCGCAAGAAGGTGTGAACTTCCCAAATACAACTACTGACAGGCTTGTTGTATACAAAGACCAAGTAACTGGGATCCTGATGTGTGGAGGGCGGATACAGGCCTTCAAAGAGGACCATAATGCTGTTCCCCTGCTACCATACCAAGCCTGGGTCTCCACTCTCCTGGCCCGTGAAGCACACAGTGAGGGACATGACGGAGCGGCAGGAACTCTGCTGTGGATGCGAAAGAGAGCCTGGGTGATCAGAGGAAGAATTCTGGCCCAAAAAGCTGTCGACAACTGCATTATCTGCAAGAAGGAAAGAGCAAGAACCTGTCAGCAAATCATGGGTGACTTACCTGAAGAGCGTGTCAATCCAGCTGCGCCATTCCAGTTCACATCCGTCGACCTGTTCGGACCATATCAAGTGAAGGATGACGTCAGAAGGAGAGCAAGCATGAAAGTATGGGGCGTACTATTCTGCTGTATGTCAAGCCGAGCCATCCATGTCGAACTGGCAAACACTCTAACAACAGAGAGCTTCCTCCTTGCTTACCAGAGGTTCACTTCAATCCGTGGTCATCCGCAGAAGATCTGGTCCGATCCTGGAACAAACTTCATTGGAGCGAAACCTGTCCTGGAAGAAATGTATACTTACCTGAGACAACTGAACAAAGAATCACTTGAAGAGTATGCTGCCAAAAACGGTACCTGCTGGACGTGGAAGATCCTTCCAGCTGACTCACCCCACCGGAATGGTGCTGCCGAAGCTGCTGTCAAGGTCACCAAAAGAGCTCTGCAAAGCCTTGGTGGCGGAGGAGGCCTTACCTTCAGTGAGTTCCTGACAGTGCTTAAACTAGCTGCTAACCTTGCCAACGAAAGGCCAATCGATGCCAGAGTTCAGAGCCGTGAGGACCGCATCAACTATGTAACCCCAAACACACTGTTGCTTGGCCGAGCCACACAAACTGGAGACTTCAAAACAGTAGACTACACCACCTACCCCTTCAAGAGACTGCAAGAAATGCAAACACAAGTTAGCCACTTCTGGAGGTCCTGGAGCCAACTTGCAGGTCCGAACCTGTTCATCCGCAGCAAGTGGCACACTGCAAAAAGCAATGTTGCTGTCGGAGACATAGTGTGGCTCTGCGACCAAAACGCACTGAGGGGGCAATTCAAGCTCGCAAGAGTGGTCAGCGTGAATGCAGACTCCAAAGGCATTGTCCGGGATGTCCATGTGAAAGTCCCCCTAGGTGGACGTGCTCAGGTGAAGACTCCAAAGCCAACCGAAAAGTCCTGGGACCCACAGGGTACCACACTGCATCGGGATGTGCGACGCCTCATCGTCCTCCTCCCAGTGGAGGAACAAGTCAGCAGAGACCAGCTCGCCTGATGGGTGCGATCTTCCCGTGTCGCGCCACACCAAGATCGAGTGGGAGGTGTTGCGGCGACCTGCCACAAGGAGTGCCTGAATGCAGGCTCACATGATTGACAGCTGCCTCCGCCACTTCCTGCTACGCTGAATCGCTGCGCTACCACCGCACGCACGCTGCACTGAACAGGCAGCCAATCACAACGCTAGTTAGCAGGGCAGCCAATCACAACGCTAGTTAGCAGGGCAGCGGTTGTTCTAGAACGATAGGCAGAATTGACATTCAGTTTGTAACGAAGCAGCAGCACAGCAGTTGCAAAGAGAATTCGCTACTAACACAAACTTTACAGCACATCAGGGAAAAAAGGACAAAAAAGGCTACCGGTAAACCCACTGAACTTTTTTATATGCAAACGCTGCGCTCGCAGTAATCCGTGGGCATGAGAAATGTTTGTTCCTTACCTGTGATTGGTTTAATGGTTTAAACTTTCTTTCTCAGTGGCGTGTAGTAAAATATCTTCAGTTAAAGTGAACAAACTGCCTGTGAAAGAGCTAATGGTTAAAATGATTCTTAGTTTAGAACTGGTTTTCTGGTCATTTATAATTGTTCAGCAACATATTACCTGAATGATTAAAAATGGTTAAAATATACTTAATTTACCTTATACATAAATATTTATATATTGTTGCCTAATTAACTTGGGCTTTGTTGTAGAAAAATAGGCATTTATTCATACATTTATTTTATGTTTGTATGTTTAAAGGTTTTTCACCTTCTAGCTTCGGTCGGATTATAGCGTGCTTTTATGTTTCATGTCCCATATCCTTTAAATCGGCGAAGGAGATGTCCGATGCTGTACTATTGCTCTGGCCCCATCCCAATGCTGCGTGGCGATGTAGCTTACAGCAGGCTATGGTCACTGACCTGCTGGTTGTCCAGGTGGTGCTCTGAAAACAGTGTGGGCTTTATAGATAATTGGACTAATTTTGAGGGCACTACTGGCCTGCTGGGGAGGGACGGTATCTATCCCACTCAGGAAGGTGCTGCTCTCATTTCTTGCAGCATAGGCCATAGTCTCAGAACAGGCCTAGTTAATTTCTGACAATCCCGAGCCAAGGCCAGGGAGCAGATGAACAGGCTAAACCGACTGTCTGCTAGCTGCACAGAGTCATCACTCAGGGTCCACTACATCGAGACTGTGTCTGTTCCCCAAGCTCAACAAAAAAGTAGAAATACTCAGAGAATTTGTTCCAGTAACCTAATCAATATTAGATCAAACTGACTGTACAGCTGCTGCCAGCGCCTTTGATCTAAAGGTGGGGCTATTAAATATTAGATCTCTTACATCGAAAGTGCTAATGGTTAATGAACTTTGTAGCAGTTCCTGATGTGGGTGGAGCACAGAAGCACGGCAGGCGAGAGTTGATGTTCAAATACACACTCTCTCTATTTGACTTATTTTAGCTTTTCAGCTTTATTCACTCACACTATCATACACATTACACGCACACATGCGTTGTGGTTGGGAGAGAGTTCCTCTTCTCTGCTCTCCCCCTCCTTTTATGCTCCGTCCCTGTAACAAACGCACACGCCCACACATTAATTGACAACAGGTGGAATGACTTGGCCACTTACCTTCCCCAACCCCGCCCTCCATTCACAAATTGCTGCTTGGCCATGCCCCCACTGTCACAACTTATTACTGATCAGGAGTTTAATGTACTGTGTTTAACAGAAACATGGATAAAGCCAAATGAATATATAGCATTAAGTGAAGCTAGTCCTCCTGGATACAGTTGCATACACCAACCTCGTCTAACTGGCAGAGCAGGTGGTGTTACGGTGATTTATAATGATTATCTAGGTGTAACACACAAACCTGGTTATAAATTTAATACATTTGAAGTTCTTCATACTAATATAATGTATGTAGCCTCGAAAAATAAGTCTAACCAGTTAATTCCGTTACTTATTATTTACAGGCCCCCGAGGCCATATTCTGAGTTTCTTTCTGTATTTGCAGATTTTCTCAGACCTGGTTATTTCCTTAGATAAAGCTTTAGCTTTAGCTTTAACCCAGAAGACCCTTTGAAGCACTGAATGGTCTCACATCGCAGTACCTGAGCGAACTTCTGGTCCTTTATGACCCGCCATGCCTACTTAGATCAAAAGGTGTAGGCTATCTGCTGGTACCTCTTATAGTGAGGGCTACATCAGGGGGCAGAGCCTTTTCTTCCAAAGCCCCACAGTTATGGAATATCCTTCCAAGTAGTGTTTGGAAATCAGACACAGTTTCAGCATTTAAGTCTAGGCTGAAAACATATCTGTTTAGTCAAGCCTTTTGTTAATGGTGTTTGAGGTAAAGGTGTAGATCTGGAGGGTCCTCAGACACAGTGTTTTGGTAAACTGGGATGTGTGGATGCTATCAGTCCCCCACTCGCTTGCTCACTCGAGTTTGTTGACTGTGTAGTGTCTGGCTGCTTTATGTCCCAGGGCTCCCTCATGCCTATGTTACCTTCTGACTCTTCCCTTTTAGTTATGCTGTCATAGTTAGTTTTGCCGGGGTCCCTGCTTGTACTCGGCGCAAAATGTATACTGTACCTACTTATTCAGGTGACACTGGGCATACCTAACAACCTGTGTCCCCCCCCCCGAATCTGTCCCTCTGAGTTACATGTCAATCCTGAGATCAAGATGCTGACCTCTGCTCCTCGGACCTGCCTGATCCATCCTGATGCCCTATGGAGTCTCATCACATTTGTTCCTGTGGAGGACGGCCCCATATGGACAGTTGAAAGTCACACTTGGAAGACGCTTTGGACACTTACAGTAATGCTTTTATGGCTGAGGACTACAGTTGACTTGCTAACTTTAGGATTGCAGTTGTTATGAACAGTTTTAATAATAATAATAATAATAATAATAATAATAAGTTAGATTTATATAGCGCCTTTCAAAAAACCCAAGGACGCTTTACAATTATAGACAAGGAAAAAAAAAGAAAAAAAAGAAAATAAAAATAATAATAATTAAATAAAATAAAAAATAAAAAGTCCACCAAGTAGGGGTCAGGATGTAATTCCCATGGTGTAGCAGCCACAGTCCCACCAAAAGGCGCATGAAAACAAGTCCCATATCTCCAGCACCACCGCCATGACGCCGTCAGCCACATCGCTCGAGCACCACACCATGGATCCACAAAGCGAGCAGAGAAGCTCCGCCACGCAGAGCGCTGGTGTGTCCCAAACCGCCTGCACAGCCGCCGCGACGCCACCGAGCAACATCGCTCGGAACATCACGCCAAGCATCAAAGCACAGAGTGCTGGACAACCACGATGTTAAATGAGCAACGAGCTCACTGCAGGGAGCGCAGGCATCACCCGCGGCGAACCAAGGCCTGGAGGGAAACCAGCGCCCAAAACTGGGTCCGGAGCTACACCACAACCAGCGGACAAAACACTCAAACATCAAACTACACAAACACACACAAAAATAAATAAATAAAATGAAAATAGAAAAAAAAATAAAGTTCTGGTGAGAAGCGGCAGCCAGAATGCGCACGACGTACTCTTGAGTCTCTTGAGTTTTGCACTCAAGTTCCCATTAATGAAGAGTTATAACATTGTTAAAACTGTTAATGTTATAGTCATGTTGTCTGTTGTTGTCCAGGTGAGGATAGGTTCCCTTTTGGGTCTGGTTCCTCTCGAGGTTTCTTCCTCATGTTGTATGGGGGAGTTTTTACTTGCCACAGTCGCCACAGGCGTGCTCATTGGGGATAGATTAGAGATAAAATTGGCTCATGTCTTGGGTCATTCAGATTCTGTAAAGCTGCTTTGGGACAATGTCTATTGATAAACGCGTGATACAAACAGACTTGACTTGACTACTACGACTAGGTTATCGGCTCATATCCACAACTTTCCCAAACTCTGACCTTTCCCATGATTCATTGTTGCATCATAGTGGAAGACGGTATCTTTCTTCCATTCCACTCTGTTGACATTTGTCGCTAACGCTAACTGCTAGCTCAAGGCGAAGCTCTCGATTTACCGGTTGATCTACATTCCGACTCTCACCTATGGTCATGAGCTTTGGGTAATGACCGAAAGAACAAGATCGCGGATACAAGCGGCCGAAATGAGTTTCCTTCGCAGGGTGGCTGGGCGCTCCCTTAGAGATAGGGTGAGAAGCACAGTCACTTGGGAGGAGCTCGGAGTAGAGCCGCTGCTCCTCCACATCGAGAGGAATCAGCTGAGGTGGCTCGGGCACCTTTTTCGGATGCCTCCTGGATGCCTCCCTGGGGAGGTGTTCCAGGCATGTCCCCCCGGGAGGAGGCCCCGGGAAAGACCCAGGACACGCTGGAGGGACTATGTCTCTCGGCTGGCCTGGGAACGCCTCGGTGTTCTTCCCGAGGAGCTGGCCGAGGTGTCTGGGGAGAGGGAAGTTTGGGCTTCCATGCTCAGACTGCTGCCTCCACGACCTGGCCCTGGATAAGCGGATGAAGACGAGACGAGATGAGGCTAACTGCTAGGTAGGTAAGCTCAAAGATGACTGAAAGATGGTTACATGGGTCCGATTTTCTGATGTGCTCTGGGGATAATATGATCATCCATTTTCCCTTCAGGAATGGATAGACAAGAAGAAATTATGGCCCGACATCAGCTACGTTGACGTTTGTCATTTATTCTTAGTGAGGGCATTGATGGCGAGGAGCTAAGGAACTACCGTACAAAAACACGGGGGCGGCGGTGGCTGTCTATCGCTAGCGATGATGACTGCTTCATTAGGATGCGCAGAAATCTCCTTTCCTAATGAAGCACCTTGCACAGTAAGGTCAGACAAATTATGTCATGCCCCCATTGTGTTGTCTCTCTGGACCTCCAGACCTGATGCCAAGTGGTTGCACAAAAGTGCCACAGACCTGATGGGTATGGAAGTTGTCCTGCAGTGATGACTAACTTGTCAAGTGATGCCATCTGTTGGCCATTTGAGTGGCTCTTGTGCATGCCATCAGGTGGTGTCAGTGTTGTCGTCAAGTCGCTAAACTCCGAGTTCAGTCTCGAGTCCCCAGTGTTCAAGTCCGAGTCAAGTCCAAGTCATTAAAGAAAAGTCCAAGTTGAGTCCGAGAACAAGACTCCAACTGCACCGTTTGATGGTGGCTGTTGCTGCCTTTTATGTAGGCATATCAGGTGAAAATTCAATCCAAATTGCTTGAATCTGGTCCCACTGAATTCAAAAATGTATTGTAGAACAACATACTTTTTACAGAATTAAAATGTTTATCCGTTCTTGAGATATTACAAATCAAATATTGAAAAAACGGCTTAATTTTTAGAAAACTGTTGTAATATTATGTATGAGGATAACATAATGAATGGGATCAAACGTTTTTTCTTAACTTTAGCTTTCAAGATATTTACATGGAAAGTGGCAGGCACATAGATGGTTGTATACTGAATACAAAATTTTAAAAATGAGTAAAAACACATTATGCAAATTAGTTTTTAATTAGTATTAATTATGCTAATTATGTAGAAACGTTAAATTGGTACACTCTCTGCCTCAAAATTTCCCCAAATGGCTATATTTGTGCAACATAAAGTTGATCTTAACTCTCATTTATACATCACAAAGAAGGAGAAATCAATGTTAATTATAAAATGCATAAGCATTGAATGTCATTCACATCTCCCGTTCTCTATCAAAATAAAAATAGTCATAAAAGAATATTTCTAATACCCTCTTTGTGCTCTGTAGGGCCTACTAGCATTTATATGAAAGAATATAAATGATTTATTTCACTTAATGTTCACAGCTTTCAACGCTAACCTCAAAAACACTGTGTGAACCACATCCAATAAACAATTCCATTTAAGTGAATTGAAATTGACACTCGTGTTTCTGACTTCCAGTTTTTTAAAATATCATTCCAACCACTAAGATCTCAATATTTTTCATCAAAACAACTACAGTTATATTCTAAAATGGTTATTTATTTACATGAATCAGTTTGATTTGAAAAAAAAAAAAAGTCGGTAAGTTATGAAAACTCACTTCAGAGTCTCCCGTGAAGCATAAAATCAAAAGTAGCCGATGGAAAATTTTGCTGAATACTTCATCAGAAACAATGAGAGCGAGAGAACATCCCTATAAAAGTTACCTGTTTGATGTTCACGAGTAATCCAGTCAAAAACTGATCAGAAGAGCCTGACCACTTTCCCTTGACTCAAAAAGCACCGGCAGTTTCCCGACGTCACGCGAGCAGAGAGTACGCTCTGTTGTACCAACTTCAACCTGTTGTTACTCCCAAAGTACTGAACAGATCATAATGAGATATAATTTCTTCTTTCCAAAGAAATGTAAGTTTTTTAATTATATTATTCACAATAGAAAATATTCAAGGAGTTCAGCAATGACAGATTTGGAAACTTAAATGAGCGTCTACAGGCACAAATTTCACAGCACGGCCAGCGACCGTCTGATATACCTACTTTATGAGAAATCGTTTAGGCGGTCACACAAGAGACCGCTTGATGTGCGCTCTGTCTGGAACGTGCCTGAAAGTCTATCTGATGCACATGCCAAGGCGCGCAGGTGTGACACTTTTGCAAGAAATTCGTACAAAAATTAATGTAGATATACAACCCCGATTCCAAAAAAGTTGGGACAAAGAACAAATTGTAAATAAAAACGGAATGCAATAATTTACAAGTCTCAAAAACTGATATTGTACTCACAATAGAACATAGACAACATATCAAATGTCGAAAGTGAGACATTTTGAAATTTCATGCCAAATATTGGCTCATTTGAAATTTCATGACAGCAACACATCTCAAAAAAGTTGGGACGGGGCAGTAAGAGGCTGGAAAAGTTAAAGGTACAAAAAAGGAACAGCTGGAGGACCAAATTGCAACTCATTAGGTCAATTGGCAATAGGTCATTAACATGACTGGGTATAAAAAGAGCATCTTGGAGTGGCAACGGCTCTCAGAAGTAAAGATGGGAAGAGGATCACCAATCCCCCTAATTCTGCGCCGACAAATAGTGGAGCAATATCAGAAAGGAGTTCGACAGTGTAAAATTGCAAAGAGTTTGAACATATCATCATCCACAGTGCATAATATCATCAAAAGATTCAGAGAATCTGGAAGAATCTCTGTGCGTAAGGGTCAAGGCCGGAAAACCATACTGGGTGCCCGTGATCTTCGGGCCCACTGCATCACATACAGGCATGCTTCTGTATTGGAAATCACAAAATGGGCTCAGGAATATTTCCAGACAACATTATCTGTGAACACAATTCACGGTGCCATCCGCTGTTGCCAGCTAAAACTCTATAGTTCAAAGAAGAAGCCGTATCTAAGCATGATCCAGAAGCGCAGATGTCTTCTCTGGGCCAAGGCTCATTTAAAATGGACTGTGGCAAAGTGGAAAACTGTTCTGTGGTCAGACGAATCAAAATTTGAAGTTCTTTATGGAAATCAGGGACGCCGTGTCATTTGGACTAAAGAGGAGAAGGACGACCCAAGTTGTTATCAGCGCTCGGTTCAGAAGCCTGCATCTCTGAGGGTATGGGGTTGCATTAGTGCGTGTGGCATGGGCAGCTTACACATCTGGAAAGACACCATCAATGCTGAAAGGTATATCCAGGTTCTAGAGCAACATATGCTCCCATCCAGATGACGTCTCTTTCAGGGAAGACCTTGCATTTTCCAACATGACAATGTCAAACCACATACTGCATCAATTACAGCATCATGGCTGCGTAGAAGAAGGGTCCGGGTACTGAACTGGCCAGCCTGCAGTCCAGATCTTTCACCCATAGAAAACATTTGGCGCATCATAAAACGGAAGATATGACAAAAAAGACCTAAGACAGTTGAGCAACTAGAATCCTACATTAGACAAGAATGGGTTAACATTCCTATCCCTAAACTTGAGCAACTTGTCTCCTCAGTCCCCAGATGTTTACAGACTGTTGTAAAGAGAAAAGGGGATGTCTCACAGTGGTAAACATGGCCTTGTCCCAACTTTTTTGAGATGTGTTATGAAATTTAAAATCACCTAATTTTTCTCTTTAAATGATACATTTTCTCAGTTTAAACATTTGATATGTCATCTATGTCCTATTCTGAATAAAATATGGAATTTTGAAACGTCCACATCATTGCATTCCATTTTTATTTACAATTTGTACTTTGTCCCAACTTTTTTGGAATCGGGGTTGTAAATATCTTATCTTATTTATATCTACATTACACTTGCATTACATTACACTTACTTACACCGTGCGGCACGGTGGTGTAAGTGGTTAGCATGGTCACCTCACAGCAAGAAGGTTCCGGGTTCGAGGCCGGCGGGGGCCTTTCTGTGTGGAGTTTGCATGTTCTCACCGTGTCTGCGTGGGTTTCCTCTGGGTGCTCCAGTTTCCCCCACAGTTCAAAGACATGCGATTAGGTTAATATGGGACGGCCTTGGGCTGAGGTGCCTAACTCCCAACTGCTCCCCGGGTGCTGTTAGCATGGCTGCCCACTGCTCTGGGTATGTGTGTGTGCTCATTGCTCACGTGCATGTGTGCATGTGTGTTTTCACTGCTTCAGATGGATTAAATGCAGAGAGGAATTTCACAAGTGTGTGATGAATAAAGTTGTGCTTTCTTTCTTTCTTATGCCAAATTATTATGGCATGTTACAAAAAATAAAGAAAAAAAATCAGAGTCCTTGTCTCCAATTTACGAGTCCTAATGCAGTTAATGCACGAGTCCGAGCCATCAGTGCTAAAGTCCAAGTCGAGTCACTAATCCTTAAAATTAGGGCACGAGACGGACTCGAGTACTACAAGCCTGCGTGGTTGCCATTGACCCTTTTGGGTTCATCTACCACAGTGCACCGAAAAGCGCCCTGCTGCCAGCTCCTTATTGGTGATATACTATTTAACCCGTAGCTGGAGCCCAGGCAGGTGCTACCACTCTGGGTCAGAGCAGACCTGGGAGCAATGGTGATTAAGAGGTAACTCCATTTTCCCCAATACTCAAGTTCTCCCGGACCTGAGACTCACCACCAGTTGCAGTTTAAAGTCATACCCAGGACTAGGAATGACCGCATAATGCACTTTGGACAGAAATGGAGAACAGAATAGGATAGACCGGGACAACCCAGGAGAGAACAGAATCAAACATGATAAACCAGCATACACCAAGATAGAACGTAGAGGATAGAATGCACATGCACAGAACAGAAAAGAACACAAAAAAAGTACAGAATAGGATAGACACCAGGACAATACAACAGAGTATACCACAAGAGAACAGAAAAGAACATGATCAAACAGAAAGCACCCCGAAGACACAGAAAAGAACACTGCAAAAAATTGAAAATTGAATTTGAGGAGAAAATTCCTTAATACTATTGAAATTATCTTGCTGTATGGACAGATAATTTTACTTGACAAGATGTTTTGGAATAAGTTGGTTACAACCTAGAACTAGTTTTAATAGTCTCAGAGTTCTCATCTCATCTCATTATCCCTAGCCGCTTTATCCTGTCCTACAGGGTCGCAGGCAAGCTGGAGCCTATCCCAGCTGACTACGGGCGAAAGGCGGGGTACACCCTGGACAAGTCGCCAGGCCATCACAGGGCTGACACATAGACACAGACAACCATTCACACTCACATTCACACCTACGGTCAATTTAGAGTCACCAGTTAACCTAACCTGCATGTCTTTGGACTGTGGGGGAAACCGGAGCACCCAGAGGAAACCCACGTGGACACGGGGAGAACATGCAAACTCCACACAGAAAGGCCCTCGTCGGTCACGGGGCTCGAACCCGGACCTTCTTGCTGTGAGGTGACAGCGCTAACCACTACACCACCGTGCCGCCAGTCTCAGAGTTGGTGTATTGTATTCTTCTCCACTGCAAAAAATGATATCAAGTTAGAAGAATACAAGACACCAACTCTGAGATTATTAAAACTAGCTCTAGATTGTAACCAACTTATTCCAAGATGTCTTGTCAATTAAAATTATCTGTCCATGCAGCAAGATAATTTCACTTGTATTAAGGAATTTTTTCCTCAAATTCAATTTTCAGTTTTTTTTCAGTGAACATGACAAAACGGGACACATACACACACACTCCCTTCAATCTGCAGAGACAGTCACAACAACACAACAGAACAGATCAAAAGAAAGAAGAAGGGAACACAATAGAACAGAAAGCACCACGAAGACACAGAACAGAACACAACAAAACACCCCACACACCAGCCACAGGACAGGCAGCCATGACAATCCAACAGAACACACCACAAAAGAAAAAAGGGAACACTTCAAAACAGAACAGAATGCACTATGATGGCACAGAATAGAAAGGAACGGATGGGAACAGAACAGAAAGCACCACAGCGGCACTGAACAGAACACAACAAAAATGGCACACATACTCCGCATAGAGTAGGATAGACAGTCCCAACAATACAATAGAACACACCTCAAGAGAAAACAAGGGAACTTGACAGAACAGAATGCACCATGATAGAATAGAAAGCACAGAACATGACAACACACACACACAGTGGCCTGCAAAAGTTTGGGCACCCTTACTGAAAATGTCTGTTACTGTGAATAGTTAAGTGAGCAGAAGATGAACTGATCACCAAAAGGCATAAAGGTAAAGACAACACATTTCTTTTCAGCGTTTTCTGCAAGATTTTTGTATTATTTTTGTTCTGTACAATTGGAGAGTGAAAAAAGAAAAGGAACACCATGCAAAAGTTTGGGCACCCCAATACATTTGAGTTCTCAGGTAAATTTTACCAAGGTTCCAGACCTTAATTAGCTAATTGAGCTGTGGCTTGTTCAAATTCTTCGTTAGGGAAGGTCAGATGATGCAGATTTCAAAGCTGTATAAATTCTCTGACTCCTCAGACTTGTCCCTAAAATCAACAGCCATGGGCTCCTCTAAGCAACTCCCTAGCATTCTGAAAAATAAAATAATTGATGCTCACAAAGCAGGAGAAGGTTACAAGAACATAGCAAAGTGTTTTCAGGTAGCTGTTTCCTCAGATTGTAATGTTATTAAGAAATGGCAGTTAACAGAAACAGTGGAGATCAAGGTGAAGTCTGGAAGATGAAAACTTTCTGGAAGAACTGCTCATTGGATTGCTAGAAAGGCAAATAAAAACCCCTGCTTGACTGCAAAAGACCTACAGAAAGATTTAGCAGACCCTGAAGTGGTGGTGCACTGTTCTACTATGCAAATATGACCTTCATGGGAGAGTCATCAGAAGAAAACCTTTCCTGCGTCCTAGCCAGGGCTCTACAGTGCACACATTTCACTCGCATTTGCGAGCGAATTGTTCGGCATGCGAACAACGAAAAAAAACCACGCGCACTCGTGCGAGGGCTTCTTGCAGCCGACAATTTAGGAAAGCACTGAGCACAGACGTGACGAGTTTAACATTCTAAAATGTATCAAACGTTAAACTGTAAAGTATGTAAATCCAGCGCTGGATAGCCTACCTAATATAGTGTAACGAGTAACGGCCTGTATTGTTGTGTGTATGTTCAGTGTTGTGTACGTGTGTGTGTGTGTGTGTGCAGGGGCGTGTTTAGCCTATTTTTGGGGGTGCTCAAGCACCCCCCAAAACGAGCTCAGCACCCCCTAGCTCAGCACCCTCAAAAACACTGCTTTTGGACGTAATTTTCAGAAATAAGCGCCCTTGCGCACTGCGCAATGAATGTGTGCGCGGGCGTGTGTGTGTTCTTGAATTCACCTGTTACGTGATAGTTCTATGAGCAGTAAAATCCCTCTCCTCCTTGCGTCCCCTCTGATTGGGTTGCCTGTCCGCGCGAGTGCTTGCTACGACATGGTGTTTTTTTTAACTGGATTCCACGCCGATGAGGAACTCGAAGTAGCACCTGAGTATTACTGGCATAGCGAGATGTGAAGGTACGGACTGGAATTACAATTGTTAAACACAACACAATAATATGCATAATGCAATATGTTCCCTGGTCTATGAACAGAATGATAAAAACGACATTTATCATCCATATCGAGATACTTTTGTGCAGAGCTGTACAAGTGCTACGGTGCTAGACCACCGTGTGTTACTCAGTTTTATTTAATGTAACATAGCGTTTACGTTTGCTTATCATTCACAAATCCAAACCCTGGTCATTGTCTGGGGGGACAGTGAGTGTGGTTTGGATATAGCCTACATTTTCAAAAGAACACTACCAAAATATAACAAATATAACAAAAAATATAAACTAATGTAAACTAATGTAAAATCATAATAATACACACTATTATTACACAATACACAATAACACATTAATTAACAATTACCACTGTTCAAAATGAATAGCTCCAACATTACAAATGCAGTAGTAGGTCTTGTTTAGTTAAAAATATAACGTAAATATTTGTGTCAGTGGCTGTAAATGTGTAGATATCATAGTTTATTGGGTCAGCTTCTGTTAAAACATTGTCTAGTCTTGTCTAGTCTAGTCTTCTTGTCTAGTTAAGTCTAGTCTAAATGCGGAATAAACGTGGAAACACTGTCGTTCAAGCCAGGTGCCTCTGTCAGCTCTGGGGGCTAAGCACCCCCAAAGATCAGATGCTAGAATCGCCCCTGTGTGTGTGTGTGTGTGTTCTGCCTGCGCCTTGCTCCCTGTCTGTAGTTGCGTGCATGGCCTCTGTCTTGCACTGTGGTGGTTCCCACAGTAGCCGGCAGGGGGAGAGTGAAAAAGTTACATTTTTTTTTGCCGTTCTGCCATGCTAGTGCGTTTTACCGGGACATGAGATTTCAGCATTTTTATTCTTCTTGGTCTGTAGCTTGAATAAGTTTAGGCTACTGAATAACACTTTCAGTTAAAGTCGAGTCTGGTGCTTTTGTGCTGACGCTACAATAGCCTACTATCACAATAAATATCCCCCGTAACATTTCCTGTTTTCTACTCATCTTTCTGTGATTGCCCCTTTTTCCCACGGTTGTATGTTGTGGGTGTGGCATTAGGTGGGAAAAGTGCTTTTTAGGGATTCATCAGATCATTCAACTGAGAGATAACTGAGAGCTGGTTCGGACCGAGCTGAGAAATATATTCGCTATGCAGAGAATAATGGCGTTTTTTAAAAGCAATGATGGTGGAAACAAGAATAAAAGAACGGACGAGGAAGAAAGTGTAGTGAAGAAAGCTAGAACGACGGGAGAAGGTGCGGGAAAATTATACAGTGAGATGGAAAGCACACACCCCAGTGCAAACATTTAGATGGGAACATACAACACAGCAGAAAAACAAATAATATACAGTATATACAAATGGTGCATGTCACAACACAGCAGAAAAACAAAATATATACAACTGGGCGTGTTGAGTTGCAGATGTTAATTGCACATCAGTTATAGAAACTCAGTTCAGCTACAAAACTCAGGATATTGCACTGTATTTGGTATTGCATTGTATTGGGTATGGATGTAAAAGTGTAGAAATATAAATATAAAAAATACAAAATCTATAAAAACTAAAAAGTTGCTCTGTGAGGTTGCACTGTAATAAGTATTGCACTGTATCATGTAAGTGTGAGAATATTGTCCTTCTAGGTCCTTGTTGGTGCATTGTTGCACCTGCCAGAAGTGGCATCAGTCAGTGTATGTAATTAGCCTTTTTCACATTACGTCACTTGCAGAAGACCCTCACATCCGTTTTCAGCCTTTTGAATGGAAGAAGAGGCGGCATGCTAATCTGCTGGCTAACAAGTAGCAACCATAGAAAGTCAGTAAACTTCCTTTCCAAAACAAGGCAGATAGGTGACTGGAATGGTCACTAACAATACGTAATGATAAACAACAATGCGCAATATTATTATCATTCTTATCTGTGAATGACACAGTTTTGTTAACATATGTTGCCGCCATATACCTCTTCTTCCATTCAAAAGGCTGAAAACGGATATGAGTTCCCCTGCAAGTGACGTAATGTGAAAAAGGCTAATTGTTCAAGGTGGTTATGGCCTGTGGGAAAAAAACTGTTTTTGAGTCTGTTGGTCCTTGCTTTGATGCACCTGTAACGCCTGCCTGAGGGCCGCAAGTCAAATCAACTTTGATCATGTACAATTCTATATTATTGCCACAAGCCACAGAAATGTATGCTAAAATCCACAAAACAGCAAAACAATAGCCATTCTAAATATTATTTAAGAACTTTGATAGTTTTAGCTGATATTTAGAGAGTTTTTCAAAGGGTTATGGTGGTTAAATTGCTGATTTTCTAAACATATGCCATATCTATTTCAGACGCGTCACATCCATAACGGAATTTCGTCACATCCATAACGCTGACTTTTCCTTCCGAAACTCTGCATGAAATACAAAATATTTTAAACAAAGATTTTTTAATATTCACCTTGGAGCCCTCTATCAAATGGATATCTCCATTTTGACATTAGGTTTACAGTTTCACAGAGTTCGATAAAAATGTACAGTCACCCAAGAAAAGTGATACTTTTTCTGTCACATCCATAATGCATCTTTTATTGGCACTTTCTGGCATGCCCTAGATGTACTATGGGAATTGTTCTTGTTCTATCACTTCTCCAGTATGGTACAGCCTTAAAATATGCAACACATGTGTGTGCTTCAGCAGCACGTGTGCTCCTGAAAAAAAAAGTTAGTGTAGAGCCCTGGTCCTAGCCACAAAATTCAGCATCTGAAGTTTGCAAATGAACATCTAAGCAAGCCTGATGCATTTTGAAAACAAGTCCTGTGGACTGATGAAATCAAAATAGAACTTTTTGGCCACAATATGCAAAGGTATGTTTGGAGAAAAAAGGGTGCCAAATTTCAGGAAAAGAACACCTCTCCAACTCTGAAGCATGGGTGTGGATCGATCATGCTTTGGAGTTGTGTTGCAGCCAGTGGCACAAGGCGCATTTCATTGGTCGAGGGAAGAATGGATTCAAATAAATACCAGCAAACTCTGGAAGCAAACATCACACCATCTCTAAAAAAGTTGAAGTTAAAAAGAGATAGACGGTCCTACAATAAGACGATGATCCAAAACACACCTCAAAATCTACAATGGAATACCTCAAGAGGCACAAGCTGAAAGTTTTGCCATGGCTCTCACAGTCCCCTGACCTAAACATCATTTGAAAATCTGTGGATAGATCTCAAAGAGCAGTGCATGCAAGACAGCCCAAGAAACTTGTACAACCCCGATTCCGAAAAAGTTGGGACAAAGTACAAATTGTAAATAAAAATGGAATGCAATGATGTGGAAGTTTCAAAATTCCATATTTTATTCAGAATAGAACATAGATGACATATCAAATGTTTAAACTGAGAAAATGTATCATGTAAAGAGAAAAATTAGGTGATTTTAAATTTCATGACAACAACACCTCAAAAAAGTTGGGACAAGGCTATGTTTACCACTGTGAGACATCCCCTTTTCTCTTTACAACAGTCTGTAAACGTCTGGGGACTGAGGAGACAAGTTGCTCAAGTTTAGGGATAGGAATGTTAACCCATTCTTGTCTAATGTAGGATTCTAGTTGCTCAACTGTCTTAGGTCTTTTTTTGTCATATCTTCCATTTTATGATGCGCCAAATGTTTTCTATGGGTGAAAGATTTGGACTGCAGGCTGGCCAGTTTAGTACCCGGACCCTTCTTCTACGCAGCCATGATGCTGTAATTGAGGCAGTATGTGGTTTGGTATCGTCATGTTGGCAAATGCAAGGTCTTCCCTGAAAGAGACGTCGTCTGGATGGGAGCATATGTTGCTCTAGAACCTGGATATACCTTTCAGCATTGATGGTGTCTTTCCAGATGTGTAAGCTGCCCATGCCACACGCACTAATGCAACCCCATACCCTCAGAGATGCAGGCTTCTGAACTGAGCGCTGATAACAACTTGGGTCGTCCTTCTCCTCTTTAGTCCGAATGACACGGCGTCCCTGATTTCCATAAAGAACTTCAAATTTTGATTCGTCTGACCACAGAACAGTTTTCCACTTTGCCACAGTCCATTTTAAATGAGCCTTGGCCCAGAGAAGACATCTGCGCTTCTGAATCATGTTTAGATACGGCTTCTTTTTTGAACTATAGAGTTTTAGCTGGCAACGGTGGATGGCATGGTGAATTGTGTTCACAGATAATGTTCTTTGGAAATATTCCTGAGCCCATTTTGTGATTTCCAATACAGAAGCATGCCTGTATGTGATGCAGTGCCGTCTAAGGGCCCGAAGATCACGGGCACCCAGTATGGTTTTGCGGCCTTGACCCTTACGCACAGAGATTCTTCCAGATTCTCTGAATCTTTTGATGATATTATGCACTGTAGATGACGATATGTTCAAACTCTTTGCAATTTTACACTGTCGAACTCCTTTCTGATATTGCTCCGCTATTTGTCAGCGCAGAATTAGGGGGATTGGTGAGCCTCTTCCCATCTTTACTTCTGAGAGCCGCTGCCACTCCATGATGCTCTTTTTATACCCAGTCATGTTAATGACCTATTGCCAATTGACCTAATGAGTTACAATTTGGTCCTCCAGCTGTTCCTTTTTTGTACCTTTTAACTTTTCCAGCCTCTTATTGCCCCTGTCCCAACTTTTTTGGGATGTGTTGCTGTCATGAAATTTCAAATGAGCCAATATTTGGCATGAAATTTCAAAATGTCTCATTTTCGACATTTGATATGTTGTCTATGTTCTATTGTGAATACAGTATCAGTTTTTGAGATTTGTAAATTATTGCATTCTGTTTTTATTTACAATTTGTACTTTGTCCCAACTTTTTTGGAATCGGGGTTGTAGAACTGGAAGCCTTTTGCAAGGACGAATGCGCGAAAATCCCCCAGGTAAGAACTGAAAGATTATTAGCTGGCTACAAAAAGTGTTTACAAGCGGCCAAAGGGGGTGTTACTAATTATTGACCATGTCAGGTGCCCAAACTTTTGCTTCAGGTCCTTTTCATTTTTTGGTATTTTATGCCTGTAAATGATGGAAATAAAAATGTAATCTTGCAGAAGATATTAAAGACGTGCCATCTTTACCCTTATGCCTTTTGGTGATCAGTTCATCTTCTGCTCACTTAACTATTCACAGTAATAGACATTTTCAGTAAGGGTGCCCAAACTTTTGCATGCCACTGTGTGTGTGAGATATATATCTATGTATGTGTGTGTGTGTGTGTGTATACACACACATTCTGCATAGAACCAAGACCCCTGCCACACACCCACAAAGAAACAGAGAGAGAGAAAATCACGTTACTTATTAAAGAGCAATCGTGAGTTGGATGAGGTTGGTATCCTGCAGTAACAGTGTAAATGATCCATTTCAAGTAATAAAACATGGCACAGTGTGCTGTTATTGGAAGAAAATTGATGATGTGATGTGATGCGATATGATACACACCATACATTTATACTTGTGTTTAATGTTCCGCATAGAGGCATACAGTTATCTACACAGTAATAAAAGTGGCAAAATTATGTGTAAAAGCGAGGGCGAGTTTGTTTGCTTAAAGGCTGAGGTTGAGCTTAGCCAGAGCATGAACAAACCCAAAAAGCTGGCTTGGGTAATGATGAGAGCTAATGGCCTGATAGAAACGGTCTGCTGTTCCTGCATTGCAGGGTTAGGGAAATCCTGCAGTTATGCAGCAGCTATCATTTGGAAGGTAGGGTATGTCAGAGTAGAGCGAATGTATTACTGTATTTGTTTACTAATAATGTCTAAAGTTCTTCCCATGCAATCGAGCGCGTTGGGTGGCGCCGATCTCTGTTTCCATAGCCCTCGGCCTCTCACCTATACAGCTAAGGTTACAGTAGGGGGCTAGTCCTCTGGTAACCACGAAGGTTTGACTCCCCACTCGCATCTGTATTGCAGCGTACCTTGCCAGACGGCAGTGGGTACTATTTTTACCTCGCCTGCTACAAAGGAAGCAAGGTGAGGTATTGTTTTCAGTCGGGTTTCTTCGGGGGGTTTTTTGTTAACGATATTATGGGAAAACGGCTGGATCAATTTTCATGAAACTTTCAGGATAGATGGGCATTGATCTCAAATAGAACTTCCAACATTTTGAGGGTCATCTGGTCAAGGTCACTGAAAAGGTCAAAATCGTTTTTTACAGGCATCATGCTGTAAGAGTGTAACAGTCAGGCATTGCGTATACACATATTCTGATTAAAGTGGCCGGTGAGTGTATACAATTCGGTTCGCCATTCAAAATAAATGGACTAGACTAAAGAAATCATTTTCAGACATGTTTATGCTTATTACAGAGGGAAAGTGCGTTCCACTGAGCTCTATCACTGGGCCATTTCCAGGAAATAAAAGTTTCGGTCATGCCGACAGCGTATGTATGTCAGCCTTGGTTCGGAGGTTTCAGTTTTGAAAACTGTAAGAGTAGAATAATATAAAGTACAGACACTTGGTATAGAAAGAAAGCACAACTTTATTCATCACACACTTGTGAAATTCCTCTCTGCATTTAACCCATCTGAAGCAGTGAAAACACACATGCGCATGCACACATACCCAGAGCAGTGGGCAGCCATGCTAACAGTGCCCGAGGAGCAGTTGGGAGTTAGGTGCCTCGCTCAAGGGCACCTCAGCCCAAGGCCATCCCATATTAACCTAACTGCATGTCTTTGTGGGGGAAACCGGAGCACCCGGAGGAAACCCATGCAGACACAGGGAGAACATGCAAACTCCACACAGAAAGGCCCTCGTTGGCCGCTGGGTTCGAACCCAGACCTTCTTGCTGTGAGGCGACAGTGCTAACCACTACACCACCGTGCCGCCCAATAGTTTACTTCTGTGAATTTTAAATTGTTCATTTTTGGATGACACTTCATTTTTGTGGCTACTGCCTCATAGAGTAAATATACAGTTAGGTCCATAAATATTTGGACAGAGACAACATTTTTCTAATTTTGGTTCTGTACATTACCACAATGAATTGTGAACAAAACAATTCAGATGCAGTTGAAGTTCAGACTTTCAGCTTTAATTCAGTGGGTTGAACAAAATGATTGCATAAAAATGTGAGGAACTAAAGCATTTTTTAAACACAATCCCTTCATTTCAGGGGCTCAAAAGTAATTGGACAAATTAAATAATTGTAAATAAAATGCTCATTTCTAATACTTGGTTGAAAACCCTTTTGTTGGCAATGACTGCCTGAAGTCTTGAACTCATGGACATCACCAGACGCTGTGTTTCCTCCTTTTTAATGCTCTGCCAGGCCTTTACTGCACCGGTTTTCAGTTGTTGTTTGTTTGTGGGCCTTTCTGTCTAAAGTTTAGTCTTTAACAAGTAAAATGCATGCTCAATTGGGTTGAGATCAGGTGACTTGGCCATTCAAGAATATTCCACTTCTTTGCTTTAATAAACTCCTGGGTTGCTTTGGCTTTATGTTTTGGGTCATTGCCCATCTGTATTATGAAACGCCGACCAATCAGTTTGGCTGGATTTGAGCACACAGTATGTCTCTGAATACCTCAGAATTCATCTGGCTGCTTCTGTCTTGTGTCACATCATCCATAAACACTAGTGACCCAGTGCCACTAACAGCCATGCATGCCCAAGCCATCACACTGCCTCCGCCGTGTTTTGCAGATGATGTGGTATGCTTTGGATCATGAGCTGTACCACGCCTTCGCCATACTTTTTTCTTTCCATTATTCTGGTAGAGCAGACCTGGGCATTTTACGGCCCGCGGGCCGCATCCGGCCCTTTGGTTCATTCTGACCGGCCCGCGTAAGGTTAATGAGAAATTACAAAATAAACGTATTTTCTAATTTTACCTCATGCATGGACTGAATGTGCATTGCTTTTATTTTGAAGTTGTGTTCAACAAAAACGCAATGCGCGCGACATGAAAATGACATGAAATCCCACGAAACCTAATCCCGCGATAACTACTTCCGTAATTTGTCCAGACCAACCACAAACTTGTACGTCATCCTTCAAACGGTCCAGCCAATCACATTGTGTGACGTCACCAGCAGGCGCCGGAGCCGATCTCTGGCGAAAAGCACCAAATGAGCTGATTAAACTACAAATGTGGGCATCATTATTATAATATGATGTATCTTGCTTGATATTTGGAGTAGAAAGACAATATTGTGATGTCTTTATTGTGTTTTGGGGTGAATGTGACTGAAAAAAAAAATGGTACAAACGTTCACATTTTGTTAACCATTGTTTTGGGAAATTTGATTGAATAAATGACATTTTTTGTAAGGCAACCTCGTTTTTTCCATACTCTTACCAGTCTTAGCAGCTTGTAAAAACAATGTTATTTATTGCTTCATATAAAGAAATACAATTAATATTATGCAGAATTTAGTTCAGCCTTTTGGTCTGGCCCTCCACAAAATTTTCTGTTTCTCATGTGGCCCCATGGAAAAAATAATTGCTCACCCCTGTGGTAGAGGTTGATCTTGTTTTCATCTGTCCAAAGAATGTTCTTCCAGAACTGTGCTGGCTTTTTTAGATGCTTTTTTAGCCAAGTCCAATCTAGCCTTTTTGTTCTTGAGGCTTATGAGTGGCTTGCACTGTGCAGTGAACCCTCTGTATTTACTTTCATGCAGTCTTCTCTTTATGGTCGATTTGGATATTGATATGCCTACCTCCTGGAGAGTGTTGTTCACTTGGTTGGCTGTTGTGAAGGGGTTTCTCTTCACCATGGAAATTATTCTGCGATCATCCACCACTGTTGTCTTCTGTGGGCGTCCAGGTCTTTTTGCACTGATGAGTTCACCAGTGCTTTCTTTCTTTCTCAGGATGTACCAAACTGTAGATTTTGCCACTCCTAATATTGTAGCAATTTCTCAGATGGTTTTTTTCTGTTTTCGCAGCTTAAGGATGGCTTGTTTCACCTGCATGGAGAGCTCCTTTGACCACATGTTTTCTTCACAGCAAAATCTTCCAAATGCAAGCACCACACCTCAAATCAACTCCAGGCCTTTTATCTGCTTAATTGAGAATGACATAACGAAGGAATTTCCCACACCTGCCCATGAAATAGCCTTTGAGTCAATTGTCCAATTACTTTTGGTCCCTTTAAAAACGGGGTGGCACAGGTTAAGGAGCTGAAACTCCTAAACCCTTCATCCAATTTTAATGTGGATACCCTCAAATGAAAGCTGAAAGTCTGGACTTTATGTCCATTATATAACTATAACTTGAATATGTTTCAGTAAACAGGTAAAAAAAAAGAATATTTGTGTCAGTGTCCAAATATATATGGACCTAACTGTATATGCTATATTTACTGTATGGATGTGGTATCAGAAAACAATTTTATTTGTAAGCAGTAGCCACATGTACCCATAGGGTACCTATTTTTTCACAATATCTTCCTTCATATTCATCATAAGTGCTACTGGGCGTGGTTTGTTTTGCCTGGCAACACTTGTTATAATGGTCTTTGGTATGACCCAACCACGAGTAGAACTTGCAGTCTCCCGATTGAGAGACGGACACGCTAACCACTAGGCCAACTCTCAGTTTACTAATAATGTAGTGTTTTATATATTATAAGTCGGTTTGGACAGAGGCGTCTGCCAAATACCACAACCATAACTATAACCATATTAACCATAAGCACTCGGATCTAATCTAATAGAACTCTACCAGCCTACTGTACCGTGATGTCTCTTGTATCGGCTCAAGAAGCAAAAGCTAGGAGAGAAGCATGGGCTAAACAATTTTAATGCAGATGAAAATGCTGTCAAGCTTTGGAAATAATAAACATCTCATCTCATTATCTCTAGCCGCTTTATCCTGTTCTAAATAATTCCTTGTCTATGTATTTGTCCAAACTTCTTCGACTTCTTAACTACCCTGATCATTCCAGATATTGGATGGTATTTGTTTACACTAGTACGTACTTCAGCACTGGTCACTCTTGGATTCTTTTGGCTACCTAGGCTACATGCACTTATTGTTAGTCACTTTGAATAAAAACATGAGCTAAATGACTGTAACATAGTGTAATGTTTGAATAATGTACAATATCTAAATGTAATATTCAGGTCCAAAATGCAGTGGTTAGTGGAAAGACAGGAATCGCATGTACAGATGAGCAGCATATGGTGCTGGACAACACGCCTAGTGAGTCTGTTTGTGCTCAAAACAGATTCCATTCATAAAATCTTTAAGCTTTCACGAGTTGTTTGTGCACTCAATGATGGCACACACTGAACCAGAAAAAGACATCATTTAAAAAGACGTTATCCTCTGACTAAAATATGGTTGTTGTGGCTAGCGCCGCTTGGCTATGTTCAACTCCCTCACCCTCGGCTGCTTGAATAAACTGAGACTTAAAAACCAGCATCTGGGAGAGGCGGTGTCGCGGCATCCCCCATTGTCTCTCGTAGGAAAACCATGGATATCGTGAGTAGAGAAAAACAAAATGGCAGTGCGTGTTGTTGAACCAACCGAGGACAAAATAAAGACTCTACTCGAAAACAAAACCCCCCAAAATACAAAAAAAGCAATAAAATATGCAATAAAAATATTTAATGGTAAGAATGTTTTGTGTTTGTTTGTCCCCCCCCCAAGAATTATTACTACAGCATTTTTCACAAATTGGTACTGTCATTTTGTCAGTTTGTTTACATTCTTAGCAGAAATTATTTTGTCAGACGTTTTGTATAAAGTTTTTATTTATCAAATTTGCAAAAAAATAAAAATGCTCTGTTTCTCAAAATCCAGTGAATGTGAATATAATAAGTATTCCACTGAAGCTCATTGTACATGTCTTATAGCCAACTCTGCTATCCACTCGTACGACTCAATTTCATGGAATAACTGTTAAATAGCACGGTGAGAACTGCATGAGACTTTGTGTAGGTTTGCCGCTGTCTTCAGACAGTGGGCTGCATTGGCTGGACACCATGCTGTTCCAGTGAGTGCACTGAGATCCGAGGGTTGTCCCAGCAAATTAGCTTCTGATTGGCTGTTTCTAACTGTTTTTGTGGGTTTTCCACTCATTATGCAAGGAGAATAGGTTATCTTTCATTACGTTTTTGAATTTTTTTTCAATTCGTTTGCAATAAAATGTGGGGGGGGGGGGGGGGGGGGTTGTTTTTTTTTCGTGAAAATTTCACTCAAATTTAATCGCTGATAAACCACTTAGCAGAGTAATGACCACAATTTCAGGTAAGATGATTAATACCATCCATTAGCTCTAATGTGGTGAACTTTTTCTAAGATTTGATGATTAGAAAGTTGTTTTAGAGTGGCTGAAAATGGGTTAGTGCTTTAAGACATCGTCGTTGTCATTGCCAAACCCAGTATGGGCTTGAGGCGAACCATGTTTTGTTGACTTGGCCAGAATTGCAGCAGTAGTGTGGCCAGTTCCTCTTTGTGCACTCATACACCTATGGGCAATTTAGAGTAGCCAGTTAACCGAACCGCATGTCTTTGGATTGTGGGCAAAACCGGAGCACCTGGAGGAAACCCATGCAGAAATGGGGCGAACATGCAAACTCCACACAGAAGGGCCCCCGTTAGCCAATGGGCTCGAACCCAGAACCTTTTTACTGTGAGGTGACAGTGCTAACCATTACACCACTGTGTCACCCATCTTTAAGACATCAACACTTCAAATTTGATTTTTTTTTTTTTTTTTGCAAATTATCCTGTTGTACCTTTTTAATAAATTTGGCTTTGCAAAGTCATTTAAATTTTTTTTAATGGCTTTGTTATACAAACCTGTATTTTGTAGTTTTTATTAATTAGCATGCTAATTAGGCATGATACTTTGAATGAAGACAACTGATGTTCACATCATTTGAAAGCACTTGAAATTTTGGACATCTGAAAATTTTGTGAAGTTTACATGGTTTTTAAGACAGTTATGATCATTTTCATGTCTTGAACCAAACATAGTCACAGATTTTTTTTTCGTTTCTGTGCAAATGCCAATCCCAAAATGTATGCTGTTTAACGAAGTTCATTTTACTGTCACTTTTTTTTGTATACCACATATAGTAACCATACATTTATCAGTGGAAAGGTATTTTCAAGCTTTATCTGGAGAAGTTTATCTAGAGTCAAAATATAATCCTGGGGGGGAATTCAAACAAGCCTACTTCATGACATTTCAGCTAGCTTCCGAAATCAGCCAGCAGCACTACTCAGAAAAATAAGTTAAATCAGTATTCCCAATACAGAGATCATAGTAGTCAAGGTGAAGAGACCAAAGATGATGATGTCCGAGGAAGCCATAAAGAGAAAAGGAGAATGACCAGACAAGAGTAAATCTTGGACTGTATTTTATTCATTGCTGAGAGCTAAGAATGATAAAAGGCTGCAAGACAGATGCCATGCTGGACTTCTTTCTGTGGAACTAGTAAGCAGTATTACATTAGCTGCCTTATTGTCTGTTGTGTTGCTGTACTTGCTTGGCGTTTGGCAGCGTTAGCAAAGTTAGTGACTCACGAGCTATTGGTCCTTTTCAAAAGAGGTTTAGCCCTTAGCTACATCTCGAGGTAATTGTTATAAAACTTGTGGGATAACACTTGGACATCGGTACTGGTAATAAGTGCTCTTGTGTTGGTTGTTGTCTAGCTTTGTTGGTGAGCTTGCCACCCAAGTTTACATCACTTTGTGTCAGGGGCATCCAAGTTTTGTAAGGTTAATAGGCTCTTTACAGCTAGAGGTCACGGGCTTGGATACTGTTTAGCAGCACGAAAGCTTTGTGTTATCATTGCGGTAAATTGTTCATTTATATCTTCAAGATGTTGTCAAACCTTACAAAAACAGCTATATACCTTGAAAAATTTTATGGAGCTGCTTTACCTGTTACAATTAAAATAAGTGTTTTTACAAGGTCTTTATTTTTTGATGTACATACCTTGCAAAGTCACCACGTTGTTTGGCCACAAAGATCCAAATGCTGTATGTTGAAAGTCAATGTCTTTGCGATAAAAGAATTTTTTCCTGTAAAAATGAGCCTCAAGTAAACTATGTTGACAATTCTTATAGAAAAGGAAAGAGATTAAGTGCTACAGTGGTGCTCGAAAGTTTGTGAACCCTTTAGAATTTTCTATATTTCTGCATAAATATGACCTAAAACATCAGATTTTCACACGAGTCCTAAAAGTACCGGTAGATAAAGAGAACCCAGTTAAACAAATGAGACAAAAATACTATACTTGGTCATTTATTTATTGAGGAAAATGATCCAATATTACATGAGTGAGTGGCAAAAGTATGTGAACGTCTAAGATTAGCAGTTAATTTGAAGGTGAAATTAGAGTCAGATGTTTTCAATCAATGGGATGACAATCGGGTATGAGTGGGCACCCTGTTTTATTTAAAGAACTGGGATTTATCAAAGTCTGATCTTCACAACACATGTTTGTGGAAGTGTATCATGGCACGAACAAAGGAGATTTCTGAGGACCTCAGAAAAAGCGTTGTTGATGCTCATCAGGCTGGAAAAGGTTACAAAACCATCTCTAAAGAGTTTGGACTCCACCAATCCACAGTCAGACAGATTGTGTACAAATGGAGGAAATTCAAGACCATTATTACCCTCCCCAGGAGTGATTGACCAACAAAGATCACTCCAAGAGCAAGGTGTGTAATAGTCGGCAAGGTCACAAAGGACCCCAGGGTAACTTCTAAGCAATTGAAGGTCTCTCTCACATCGGCTAATGTTAAAGCATACATGTAGAGCCATGGCCTCACTTTCGTTTATACTTGAGACCTCAAGAATGGCATAGGAATAGTTTTAACCATTAACATTAAATCTAATATAGTAATTTTTACGATGAAAGTGATTCATAGAGGTAGTGGTCTGAGTGAATGACCTTGACGTCCGTAACATCACAGCTGGAAGTCTATCAGTCTCATCGCCATTTCTGCTATACTAAAACACAGAGCTGACTGCAACTCTGATCCTCCATTTTGAGCTAATTTATTACCATGCCATGTAGCTGTGTTGCTGGCTGGTGCAGCAACATGACAGAAGGTGGATTTATGTTGCATTCATGGCCCAAGAATGTTCAAACTGCAAAGATTTGGACGCGCTTTGCGAGAAGTTCACGGGCACATTGGGCACCTATGAAGTGGTCTCTCCTCTGCTCTGCACATTTTACTGAAGACTCGTACGAAACCTCTGATCTGTTAAGGAGCATTGGCTATAAGCCCGTATTGAAAGAGGGTGTGGTGTCAACAATTAAATAAAACTACAAGAAAAGTCAAGTATTTTTATTTATTTATTTAAAAGGAAAGTGAGTTTAGTTGCACCAGTTTTCCCGGAGTGAGCCGAGGGTTGTTGGTAAAACCTGGGACGGAATGGGATGTGACATATCGCTTGGGCAGTGACCTCCCTGCAGTTGTTGCTAAAACCGGTGACATCCCGTTCTGTCCCGGGTTTTAGTTAATTGCCTAAGCCGAGCAGTAATGGTGGGATACTCAGTAATGGAGAGAATGGAGAAAGAGTGGCGCAGCCGTCTTATTTCTAAACTGGATATTGCTGCCATCTCGCCCTTACGTGGAAGAAGCAAATGAACGGAGAACTGAACGAACAACTGAAAGTCAGATTGTTTCAAAACAATCGGCCACAAGATTGGCCTTCAAGAAGCGAGAACACAGACGGGTAAGCTCTGATTCTCATTTGGATAAAAAACAACACGTTGTTTATCTGCATTTAGATTAGTACATGTAACTTGTATTGTGTGTTTAAGTTACCAGTATAAGATTATTTAATTTGCTTCAGAATGTGATTCTCAGTTTATCTATTATTTAATTATCCTTTTACATTTTATCAGTGAAAATGCATGCATGTACATGTGTGTTGCATAAGTTATAACACCTATCCTGTTTTAATGAGAGGCAACCCACAGTCACTGAAGTCAAATCAGTCTTAGTTGAGCAAGCTGGTAACAGTATTTCTTACTTTCACCATAAATTTTTATTTATATGACTTTGGTCTATACCTGTAAAAGGCCTCGGCCTTAAAACTGGTTACTGCTGTGACGTCACACGCTCAGCGGGGCAGCTAAAATGCCAACTTTGTGGTCAATTTAAAATATATAGTGTGTGTGTGTGTGTGTGTGTGTGTGTGTGTGTATTAGTGCATCTCAAAAAATTAGAATACCATGAAAAAGTTCCTTTTTTTCATAATTTAATTCAAAAAGGTAAACTTTCATATATTCTATATTCATTACATGTAAAGTGAAATATTTAAAGCCTTTTTTGTTTTAATTTTGATGATTATGGCTTATAGCTCATGAAAATCAGAAATCCAGTATCTCAAATTATTAGAATATTCCCTAAGATCAATCAAAAAAAAGGATTTACAATACAGAAATGTCCAACTTCTGAAAAGTATATTCATTTATACACTCAATACTTGGTTGGGGCTCCTTTACCATGAATTACTGTATCAATGCGGTGTGGCATGGAGGTGATCAGTCTGTGGCACTGCTGAGGTGTTATTGAAGCCCAGGCATACATGTCAACCTTTGGTCAATCAAACCTGTATAACCAACCTCCAAAATCCTTATTTCCCTTATAAAATCATTATAAGATGCAAATTAAAATAATTTACCTAAAATTTGAATGATAATTAACAATGATATATCCCAGTTACTTTTTATTCAATATTAATAACAATAAACCTTCAGAATGAATACAAAGCTCCAATGTTTGACAAAAACACAGTGTCACTCTAATGTTCTGAATTGTACTCCTCCAGCTTTTTTAGCACTCTGCACCAATACCTCACTAGGCTGCATGTCACAGCAAGTGTCTAGCTGTGTTGATCTTACACTGCAGTAGGCCAGGTCAGTGTGTCTGCATTCAGGTCCTTTCTGCTCTCTGTGTGTATCTTTCTGACTTGAGAGAAAACTCTCTCACAGTCAGCATTACTGTGGGGTAAACAGAGCACTGCCTAACTTGAACTAAAACGACCACTACCTTATGTTTTCTGTCTTTTCCAGTTGTTGGCATATCAGTTTTTGAGCGCGCAAATACTGTCATCAGTGGCTGATTTTGCCTTTGGCTTGCATTCCGCTGATGTAGTTTCGATTTGAAATGTTCTTTCACATCATACACTCCCGATGCTGCAACTTTGATGTCACGCGCACACAATGTGCAGTGTGCGTATTCTTCGTTTTTGGAGGCTGCCGGTTGGATTATGCCATTGAAAAGGTCCTTCCATTCAGGGAGAAACCTACCGCTGTATTGTGTTTTGAATTTCTTTGCCGGAGTGCCCATTCAGAATCTTTTCAGTCGCAATTGAAAGTCGCTCATGTGGAAATACGCTTTTCAAACAAAATGTTACTTCACGGTTGGCGGGATTCTCGCAATGCGGTGTGCGCATGATCAAAAGTGGAACGAAGTCTCGCTACCACAAGATAACGCGCAATTTCATAAGACTCTTTACTGGCTGTCTGTGCTTTCTGTGGTGTACAGTACATTTGTAAATGTTATGCGCTCTTTTATCATCGTGGGAATTGATTATAGCTCTAAATAAATATTGAAGTTTTTTTAAAGAATCCGTATAACTTTATTTGTACGCCCGTATACTACGTTTATTGAATCAAATCCGTATAAAATATGGACATTCCGTATAGGTTGACATGTATGCCCAGGTTGCTTTGATAGTGGCTTTCAGCGTATCTGTATTTTTGGGTCGGGTGTTTCTCATCTTTCTCTTGACAATACCCCATAGATTCTCTATGGGGTTCAGATCAGGCAAGTTGGCTGGCCAATCAAACACAGTAATATCATGGTCAGCAAACCATTTGGGAGTAGTTTTGGCACTGTGGGTAGGTGCTAAGTCCTGCTGGAAAAGGAAATCAGCATCTCCAAAAAGCTCGTCAGCAGATAGAAGCATGAAGTGCTCTAAAATCTCCTGGTAGATGGCTGTGTTGACTTTGGACTTGATAAAATACAGTGGACCAACACCAGCAGATGACATGGCACCCCAAATCATCACAGACTGTGGAAACTTCACACTGGGCTTCAAACACCTTGGATTCTGTGCCTCTCCACCCTTCCTCCAGACTCTAGAACCGTGATTTCCAAATTAAATGCAAAATGTACTTTCATCTGAAAAGAGGACTTTGGACCACTGAGCAACAGTCCATTTCTTTCTCTCCTTAGCCCAGATAAGACACTTCTGACATTGTCTCTGGCTCAGGAGTAGCTTGATATTAGGAATGCGTAAGTTGTATCCCCTTTCTTGAAGATGTCTGTTCGTGATGGGTCTTGATACACTGACACCAGCCTCGGTCCACTCCTTGTGAAGCTCTCCCAAGTTCTTGAATCAACTTTTCTTGACAATCCTCTCAAGACTGCGGCCTTCCCTGTTGCTTGTGCACCTTTTCCAGCCACCCTTTTCAGCAATGACCTTTTGTGGCTTACCCTCCTTGTGGAGGGCATCAGTGATCATCTTCTGGACAACAGTCAAGTCAGCAGTCTTCCCCATGATTGTGGTTGTGTGTACTGAACTAGACCGAGAGATACACTGTGTTCATACTGTTTTACTCAAACTCGAAATGAAATATTCTAATATTTTGAGATGTTTTTTTTTTATGTTTTTGTACTGTATGCCATACTGATTAAAATTAAAATAGAAAAATGCTTGAAACATTTTAGTTTATATGTAATGAGTCTATAATATATAACATTTTCACTTTCTTAAATAACTGATGGAAAATATTGAACTCAAATATTCTAAACTACAATATTCTAATTTTTTGAGATGCACTAGTGTGTGTTTATTTATATATATATATATATATATATATATATATATATATATATATATATATATATATATATTTGTGTGTGTGTGTGTATATATATATATATATATATATATATATATATATATATATATATATAATAACTTGACCCAAATTTTTTAAATTCCCATTTATGTAGCCCACTCAAATTTATTTAAAAATAAAGGTTCTGTGTATATCCTTTAATGTTCATGAGTCCACCATCAGGAGAACATTGAACAACAATGGTGTGCATGCCAGGGTTGCAAGGAGAAAGCCACTGCTCTCCAAAAAGAATGTTGCTCCTCGTCTGCAATGTCAGGACATCTGTCCATGAACTGAATCTCAAGAGAAGGTGGGTCATCCAGCAAGACAATGACCCTAAACACACAAGTCGTTCTACCAAAGATTGGTTAAAGAAGAATAAAGTTAATGTTTTGGAATGGCCAAGTCAAAGTCCTGACCTTAATCCAATTGAAATGTTGTGGAAGGACCTGAAGCGAGCAGTTCATGTGAGGAAACCCACCAACATCCCAGAGTTGAAGCTGTTCTGTATGGAGGAATGGGCTAAAATTCCTCCAAGCTGGTGTGCAGGACTGATCAACAGTTACCGGAAACGTTTAGTTGCAGTTGTTCCTGCACAAGGGGGTTACACCAGATACTGACAGCAAAGGTTCACATACTTTTGCCACTCACAGATATATAATATTGGATCATTTTTCTCAATAGATAAATGACCAAGCATCATATTTTTGTCTCATTTGTTTAACTGGGTTCTCTTTATCTACTTTTAGGACTTGTGTGAAAATCTGATGATGTTTTAGGCCATATTTATGCAGAAATATAGAAAATTCTAAAGGGTTCACAAACTTTGAAGCACCACTGTAATTATTATTATTTATTTATTTTAATAATTTTATTTTAGGTGCCTATAGTAGGGAACATTGACTGCTGCTTTAGGCACACCAGATCCATGCAATGGATTTGAAGTCAGATTAAATAAAGGAAATAAAAAATGGCACAAATAAATAAAACCTGTTTATGTACCTGCTGAAACAGTTATTGGAGAATCAACCATAGTTTTAAATGTATTCACCCAGTTACTCTGATTGACTTGTATTTGTGTTTCCTTTTCTTTTACTTTACATTGCAGCCTTTTAACTTTGGACCACCGAGCTTTCTTATCTGATTTCAGAGTTAGGCAGTCATCACACTTGTAAACAATGGCTGTCTTGTAAAGTCTGGAGTGAGGGTGCAAAAGTACTTGAATGAGAGAATGGAGTTGTAAACATCTTTTATGGTTGTAGAGATACGGTGATTTTAGTAAAAATCAATACCCCCCCCCCCCCCCAAAAAAACCCTCTACCTCACATTGTAGCACAAAATAGAAAGAACGGGTCTACATGGTCCTAATTGGTAGTTAGAGCCAGAAAAGATTGTAGTTTTGGAGGTTAACCCTAACCAGGGTTTGAATTATTTATTCATCTTTGTGGAGGTCTCTATAAAAAATAAACAAATAAAAGAATGGTGCGTGGACACGGTGAGTAAAGATATAAATACAAATAGCCTAACAGATGCACTTTCTGTGAGGTGAGAGGCTGCGTGGTTCGTGAAGCTATACTTGCAAACACAGAGTAGTCTTTTTTTGTTTGTTTTTGAAACATATTGTTTTTGCTATGTTCCTATCGCCTACACTTTAAACACAGAGAATGCATTCTACTAGCAGAAAGTAAAAGCCATTCTCTTACCATCACGCAGACAAAATGGACCAAGGAGGTCTGTTTTCTGTTGGCTGTGGTTGCAATCTTTTTCTTGAGAGCTTAACCAACTAATGAAACCAAGGTCAAGTGGTTCTTCTTCTGAAAGGATTAACGTGTGTGTGTGTCTGTTAATGTTTGCAAGCTCTCAAAATGATAGTTTGCACGCATAGTGGCATGGTGGTGTTCACAAGAGTATGCACCTAGCTGTAATGTGTTCTTTTGGAAAACATCCATCCATTTTCCATAACCGCTTATCCTGTGCAGGGTCATAGGCAAGCTGGAGCCTATCCCAGCTTACTATGGGCGAGAGGCAGTGGACACCCTGGACAAGTTGTCAGGTCATCACAGGGTTGACACATAGAGACCCACAACCATTCACACTCACGGTCAATTTTGAGCCACCAGTTAGCCTAACCTGCATGTCTTTTGGACTGTGGGGGAAACCCACGCAGACACGGGGAGAATATGCAAACTCCACACAGAAAGGCCCCCATCGGCCACTGGACTCGAACCCAGAACCTTCTTGCTGTGAGGTGACAATGCTAACCACTACACCACCGTGCCGCCCTTTGGAAAACATGTTTATTCTTATTCTTTGGTTATTTATCTAGCTTTAATGTATATATTATTCAGTATATTGAAGGAAAATGAGCTTTATTTGTGATTACAATATAATGATGCTGCATTTTTAGAGACTCCCACAGATGTATGATTTTACTGCTTTCATGGGAGCCAGTCCTCACTGTATGGGAGCTCAGCTCCCATTGGCTCCCATGTAATTCGAACCATGATCCTAACAAATTCCTGGCTGCTGCATGTTCGTTGCATAAATGCATATGGTGCAATGCGTCACCCGCTTCTGCTGGCTCCAGCACTGAAAGTGGAAGTGCCTAACACAAGCTTGACACTTACGGTACTATGCGGTGAGCAGGGCCGTAACTACCATTGAGGACACCGAGGTCATGTCCTCGGCATTTTTTTTCCCACGGTATTTTTTTTTTCACTCAGAAATGTGAAATTAATATATGATGAAAATCGTTCTGACTTTGATCGGTGGAAAATTCTAAATTCAGCTTGCATCCGCCTGTTCTCATTTGTTTGTCTAAAAATAAAGTCCACATAATCATTTTTAAACGAAGCTGAAATATCCGACATTGGAAACATTTCATATTAGGCAGCCTCGCGATAGTCAGCTAAGCACCACGGGATATACAAGAGTTGAGAAGTGTTCTCATCAAGGTCCGACTCCGCAGCCAGTCAGTTTGTCAATTAGTCATGGAATCTGAAAATTGACATAAGATGAAGTCTACTACACTAAATCAAACCAAACTCAGCTTTGGAAAGTCAACAAGTGAGAGAAAAAGAAAGAGGGAAGAAGGTGAGTTAATTTTGCCAGTCCGGAATCAGGCCCGGCGCCATGGGGGGGCGAAAGGGGGCGTCGCCCCCTCGTGGCTACAGCCCCGCCCCCTCAACGGAGACTCAGATCACTTAATTGTTTTCTTATGAAAATATAATGTATTATAGACGTATTAATAATTTGCATTTTCAAATACGAAATATTAAGTGGTTGCGCATTGCACAAAAATACATTTCACATAAATCACTACTAAAACTGGCACGGTAGAACAAATCTGATTGGTTGTTATGATTCTTACGTTGCAATCGTAGAATTCAACTGTATTAAGGTAGGATTATTTCAAAAAGCCTGAATTTAATATTAACCCTGTTTTAGACATATGTATCAATCCTAACTACTGGGGACTACTAGTTATTGTGGGTGTATGTGTGAAATGCTGACACAGCCGCGCACACACAGACCTGTGATAAGGACAAGGGGAGGGGTCGTGCGGGCGGGGGTTTTACATGTACACTTACAAGTGCACTGTCTCTGCAATATCCTGCAATATGCAGTCAGTTTACGGGAGTAGTCTTTCCCCCACCGAATTAAACGAATTCAATCACAATATTGTGAATCCATTTTCTTTCTTTGTAGGCTAAGTTTATCTCCGTTTATGTTGGTGTATGTGTTCATATATGGTCCGCTTTGTGCGCAAATAGCGTAAGAATATGTGTCGTTGACGTCACCCCCCATGCAGCGGGGGTGAAAATTCATCACTTCAGAGTGTTTAGTCCCCTACACGCCTAAACTGGGATCGCGGATTAAGTGGTTAGCGTTGACTTAGCGTTGGTTAGCAAGTCAGGAAGGCTATTACTGGTGCAGCCGCGGGGTCTTTTGATTTTTTTAAATTATGATTTTGGCCGCCGAGCCAAGTACCTTAGACTTGCATTGACGTTTTGTTTTCATGCCGCGGAGCTATTTGTATGTATTTTAAATGTAAAGGACTTGCCTGTAGGTTTGTGTGTGTTGTTTTATGTTTGGCATCTTTCCGGTTGTAACGCGTGTCTGTGAGAAAATTGGAGGGGAGGGTTAACAGGTGGGCACGGGTGTTGATAAAGCGCAACTGCCCTGGTAATATGCCACATGATTTTCCCGGACTAAAGCAACCTTCGGGGCCATGGTTTTGTGGTTGGCGCAGTTAATTGTTTGAAACACGTTGTCAGACCGCCATCACTATATGAAAAAATATTTGCCCCCTTGCGATTTCTAATTGCCCCCTTAGTAAACTGTTCCTGGCGCCGGGCCTGTCTGGAATGCTTATGATCATTAACAGTGCAATTTTAATTAGCATTTCAAGCAACAACAGTCGAAGCCACTTAGCTAGATAGGATTTTCGTTTTCCAGGCGGCACAAACTCTTTTATTCTCTCTCTCGATTTGATTTGGTGCGTTTCAGATCAGAAAAGGCTGGACAGTCGTGACCTGTTGTTTATGAAGTTATTGGGTACTGACGAGACTTGAGCTATTTTGCTAACTTACCAGACTATAGGCTAACGTGAACACAAGACACTATTGTTTTGATCATTGGTTGTATTTTCGAACGGAAATGAAAACGGGTAGCAAACTTATTATGTTCACATTTTATTTACAACATGATGTACCACACCTCTGACTGCTTTCTGTCAATCATGAACAGCCCAGCCGCATTCACAGCTCCTCCTCCGATCACCAGCTGGAGATGAGCCTCCTCTCGGGAAGTCTTGTCCCGCCCCTCTTATTGACTCCCATCTCCAGTGAGGCTCAGTCTCCGAATGTAGCGTTTTAGTCGGTTTTGTCCAATAACCGTCTAGTATTTTGCTATTGAAAAGGGCATATATTTTTTAAAAAGCAATTGAAGTCCATTCAGGCTCGGCTAGATTGCGTTGTCACTCTCACTCACTCACTCACTCACTCACTCACTCACTCACTCACTCACTCACTCACTCACACTCTCTCACTCACTCACACTCTCTCACTCACTCACACTCCATCACTCACTCAAACTCTCACTCTCACACACTCTCTCTCTCTCTCACTCACCCACACTCACTCAGTCACTCACACACAAAATACTTTTGTGATCGTGCAGTTTTGAAATTGTTAAAATAAACATGTTCACCTACATGTTCATCTTGTTGGGCTTGTGATTTTGACTCGTTTCCAAAATGTATGAAAAGTCACCATATTAGGACATTTTTTTTTTGGCAAATAAGATGTATCACAATGTTTGACCTCGGTATTTGAAAAATCCTGGTTACGGCCCTGGCGGTGAGCTCTTTGGGATGGCACTTCTGACTTTTTTTCCAGATTGTAGGAACGGCTTCATGTACCAGACGTCGCTCAAATCCTTCTATGTGAATTTGCCTCACAAATTTATCTTTTTCAAAATGTTTGGAGCAGACACCAAACCATCCTGTCGGCTTGAAGTTACTTCTCTTTGTCCGTGCAAATCAAACCCATTCATTCCGTAAGTGTCTTGCCGACTTTGGGCTATAATGGATCAAAATTTTGCTTTTTTTTGTCAGCTACATTTGTTCAAACATTTGTACATTTGTGCCTTGAATGACACAACTCATGCTTTGGTTTTAGTTAGTTTTGGAATTAAAAATGTTCCTGGTCTCGTATTAAAATACAGTTTAGACAGTAAACTATTTAACATGTTTTATAAGGTATAATTTCCAGGGGTGATGTCATTTTCGTAAGACTACCACTTTTTAAGTAGGGATCTGTCTCATGGCCAATGGGAAAACAATGACCATCCGACAGCAGAGTGTGTGTCCCTGCTAATGTTATTTCTGAAAGATTGTGACATAGTCTGTAACCTTAGCAATGTTATCCTTTTCTCACAGAGTTTTGTAGTTTTCCATAACCCAAAGAAATTACAGAAGTAGGGAAGTAGATATACAGGACATTAGCAGTTAGTCTGGTTAACACCAGACCATATCACAAGTGAAATCTGTCTTTTCAGATCGGAACGATTGTGCAAAGCAGCATGGGATTTCCCAGGCTAATTAGCAGTAGCTATGCTGGACTAATGCTACAACACTAACTACAGTGGTGCTTGAAAGTTTGTGAACCCTTTAGAATTTTCTATATTTCTGCATAAATATGACCTAAAACATCATCAGATTTTCACACAAGTCCTAAAAGTAGATAAAGAGAACCCAGTTAAACAAATGAGACAAAAATATTATACTCTGTCATTTATTTATTGAGGAAAATGATCCAGTATTACATATCTGTGAGTGGCAAAAGTATGTGAACCTCTCGGATTAGCAGTTAATTTGAAGGTGAAATTAGAGTCAGGTGTTTTCAATCGATGGGATGACAATCAGGTGTGAGTGGGCACCCTATTTAATTTAAAGAATGGAGATCTATCAAAGTGTGATCTTCACAAGACATGTTTGTGGAAATGTATCATGGCACGAACAAAGGAGATTTCTGAGGACCTCAGAAAAAGCGTTGTTGATGCTCATCAGGCTGAAAAAGGTTACAAAACCATCTCTAAAGAGTTTGGACTCCACCAATCCACAGTCAGATTGTGTACAAATTAGAGCTGTAACAGTACTCCGCGGAGCACCGAACTCCGCGGTTTAAACCTGCGGTTCGGAGCACGATACGACAGTGACATTTTTCGGCTCGGTTCGAAGTTTAGACATTCCTGCTAGTTTACTATCCTTTCTTTTTACTGGCTAAATCGTTTACCGTAATCCAATTAGGTCGACTGTTACAGAAAATCAGTCGGCGCTTTTTACAAAATGGCTGATACTCCTGACAGTAACGAATCTGAATAAGCGATAAAGATTAAAGAGGCCCCAGCAAAATTCAGATCGCAAGTTTGGAAGCATTTTGGCTTTCGAGAAGATGCAGGCACCAAACAGCCTGATTTGCAAACTGTGTCACTCAGCTGTTAGCTATAACCAGTGATGGCAATAACGGCGTTAGAAATTAACGGCGTTACTTTTTTTTAGTAACGAGTAATCTAACTAATTACTTTTTACATTGTTATAACGCCGTTCCCGTTACTTACAATACAATGCTATGCATTACTTTATTAAAGCTGTTTTCATCTGGCACGCTGCTCGTTCAGCCTTTCTTTACTCTGCTTTAGCGTGGGGCGGGGAGACGCGAGACAGCACAGTAAGCCAATCAGAATAGATTTGGACAACATACGTAGGTAGGCTCCGCCTACTGCACCACTGCGCACACTTTCAATCAGAAGACACAGCGATGGCGAGCGGTCAGCCCAAGACTGCGTTTTCACATTGGAAATACAGCCATTACTTTTCATTACTTGAAATAAAAGGCAAAAATGTCTACGTGCAATGCACATTATGTCGAGGAACAAAGCGTTTGTCCTCGTCAGTGGCGAGTAATTAGTAACATAATTTTAATAACTACAAAAATATATTAAATTTGATAGATGTCTTATCTCACATTGTCCCACAAAAATATTAATATAGGGCCCGTTTACACGAGGACGCTGTCGGGTAAAAACGACTAAATATTTTATCGGAAGTGCCTTTCGTCTACACGGGGACGGCGTTTCCGAGGCTGAAAAACGGAAAAAATTGAAAACGCCTTCCAAAGTGGATAAGTTAAAAACGGCCCCCGTTGCATATCCGTCTAAACTACCCAATAGTGTAGATAACGTTACTAATTGGTTCTGTTAAGTGTCCATTTCAGTCATTAAACACATTTAACATTCACTTTTATTATGATTAATTGAATTTGATTTTTTTTTTGGGGGGGGGGGGGGGGGGAACAAAATGTAACTGAATAATTACTTTCCCTGGTAATTAGTTACTTTTATGACAAAGTAACTCCGCTACTAACTCAGTAACTTTTTGGGAAAAGTAACTAGTAACTATAACTAATTACTTTTTGAAAGTAACGTGCCCAACACTGGCTATAACATAGTTTTGTTGTTTAAGGGTTGTTGTTTAATTTAAATGTTTTCTGTTTTCACGAAAAATATTATCATTATATTTGTTTTGTTCGTTTCACCACTGAGATATCAGTTATAAATGTTATTTTTTTGCACCATTTAAGTTTTATTGAGCAGATACCATATTGGTGTGTTAGGTTTATCTCAGAATTTCAGTAAATGCAGCTGTCTGTTAGAACAAACTTATTTATGTCTCACATTGTCTAGTCAGTAATTGTATGATTGATTGTTTTATGGTTAAGCATAATAAGCAGTATTATACTTCAGGTAGAAGTTTATTTTGAGATGTTTTTATTGTTAACTATTGTTTAATACTTATTTTAAATAAAAATATTTAAGTTTACATTCAACTTTTTGTGCCATGTCACTTTGCATAATATTGTATCGTAAATAATTGTATCGTGTTGAGAAAGTACGAATCGTATCGTGAGAGAGGCGTATTGTTACAGCTCTAGTACAAATGGAGGAAATTCAAGACCATTATTACCCTCCCCAGGAGTGGTCGACCAACAACGATCACTCCAAGAGCAAGGTGTGTAATAGTTGGCAAGGTCACAAAGGACCCCAGGTAACTTCTAAGCAACTGAAGGCCTCTCTCACATTGGCTAATGTTAATGTTCATGAGTCCACCATCAGGAGAACACTGAACAACAATGGTATGCATGGCAGGGTTGCAAGGAGAAAGCCACTGCTCTCCAAAAAGAACATTGCTGCTCATCTGCAGTTTGCTAAAGATCATGTGGACAAGCCAGAAGGCTATTGGAAAAATGTTTTGTGGATGGATAAGACCAAAATAGAACTTTTTGGTTTAAATGAGAAGCGTTATGTCTGCAGAAAGAAAAACACTCCATTCCAGCATAAGAACGTTATGAGCAATTCCAGCGTTATGGATGTGACATTTGGACTCAAAATGGCAACAACTGACCTAGTTAATTTTTATTCCTTTCCAATATTTTAAAATTTGTTGTATATTTTTAAGACCTCTCATATTGGAGAAGTCATGGGAAAAAAAGAATTCCCATAGTACATTTAGAACTCTAGAAAATGCCAAAAAAGACATGCGTTATGGATGTGACGGAAAAAATACCCCATTTCCAGGGTGACTACACATATTCATCAAACTCTGTGAAATTGCAAACATAATATCCAAATGCAGGCATGCATTTAATAAAGGAGTCTTAGCTGAAAATAAAAAAAAGCCTTTGTTTAAAATATTTTCTATTTCAAGCAGAATCTAGGAAGAAAAAGTCAGCGTTATGGATGTGACATAATTCCGTTATGGATGTGACGCAATCCCATCTGTGAAACATGGTGGTGGTAGTATCATGGTTTGGGCCTGTTTTGCTGCATCTGGGCCAGGACGGCTTGCCGTCATTGATGGAACAATGAATTCTGAATTATACCAGCGAATTCTGAAGGAAAATGTCAGGACCTCTGTCCATGAACTGAATCTCAAGAGAAGGTGGGTCATGCAGCAAGACAATGACCCTAGGCACACAAGTCGTTCTACCAAAGAATGGTTAAAGAAGAATAAAGTTAATGTTTTGGAATTGCCAAGTCAAAGTCCTGACCTTAATCCAATCGAAATGTTGTGGAAGAACCTGAAGCGAGCAGCTCATGTGAGGAAACCCACCAACATCCCAGAGTTGAAGCTGTTCTGTATGGAGGAATGGGCTAAAATTCCTCCAAGCCAGTGTGCAGGACTGATCAACAGTTAACAGCAACATTTAGTTGCAGTTATTGCTGCACAAGGGGGTCACACCAGATACTGAAAGCAAAGGTTCACATACTTTTGCCACTCACAGATATGTAATATTGGATCATTTTCCTCAATAAATAAGTGACCAAGTATAATATTTTTGTCTCATTTGTTTAACTGGGTTCTCTTTATCTATTTTTAGGACTTGTGTGAGAATCTGATGTTGTTTTAGGTCATATTTATGCAGAAATATAGAAAATTCTAAAGGGTTCACAAACTTTCAAGCACCACTATACTTATACCTACTTCTGTATTTTGTGTGTCTAATTTCATGGTGGAGACTAATTTCAGGATTTACTGGTTATAGTGATGGCATCACAGTCCCAAATAAGTGCCCTGAATTAGTCTTGGCAATATATCTAAAAACTGAAATGGTTCTGTACAGAGTCTGTAGGCATACTGTGCATACTTTTTATTTGCTTTAAAAACAGGTCTTAAAAAATCTTTAAAAATTCCACCTGTGATCTTGCTTTTTACACCCCCCAGCCTTTCTCCAAAACTACCACAATATGGTGTAAAACTTACAACCCTTGCCAGCATTGTGTTTTCCCAATGATGCACACACAGATGATGAGGGCAATTAATAAATGGATAAATAAGATTAAATCTGTGTAATAAATTTCTGCAAAATGGCAACATGCAAGTGCAGACAGTGTCGATGATATACATAACCATTTCTGTTGTAAGACACATTGCAGAATTTGGATGAAAAATAGAATAAATCTCCATTTTACAATGGTCAAATTTTGGGGGGTAATTTCATGTATTTTTGTAGTTGGGCTGGACATTTTGTTCCTACCGGTCAACCATGGTTAATATTACCTTGAACATGGTTGAACAAAGATATGTCTAAAGCTGCTCAAAACAAGCTGCTAGACTGTATGTTGTTGACTCTTAATGATGTGTTATGGGAGTAGTCCCAAAATTCACAAGATAGTAGCCTATAGCATAAGCACTAGATTGTAGTTTATATTTACATTTAACATCCAGATTTGTATTTACACTTAACACTGAAACTTAAACTATTGTGAATGACATGAGTCATTGTCTAATTATATCAGAATGGCCTCAGATGTTGAAAAGGGTATTTAACTGTTTGGCACTACTTTTTGACATTTCCTATTTATCATAGCTTGGTGCTGGGGTGAGTTTGCCAGGCATTGTGGCTGCAAAGTGTGGAGCTCATGTGACTCTGTCAGAGAGTACAGAAATACCTCTGTGCCTGGAAAACAGCAGACGCTGCTGTGAACTTAATGATCTGCCTGAAGTGCCAGTGGTTGGTCTCACCTGGGGAGAGATATCGCCAGAGCTGAGGTCTCTACCACCTGTAGACATTATACTGGGATCAGATGTTTTCTATGAACCTGAAGGTGAAACTGACTCTGGTTTCATGTAGTTTTCTTTCTTGTTATTCTTGCTTCACCTCTCATTTCTCCTTTCCTCAGATTTTGAAGATGTTTGTGTAACACTCTCCTTTCTTCTAAGGCGAAACCCTTCTGCTCAGTTCTGGACTACATTTCAGGAAAGAAGGTATCAGTCCCCATTTATTTTTAAACCTATAGCAAGTAATGGGGGGAACCCTCATAAAGATGGAATGACCTGAGCATTGGCTTATTCCTAACAGAAATGTGACCCCCAGCCAAGAACATTGTTGTTTTAAATGAATATTTAAAAAATGTTGTTTCAGCTCAGACTGGACTATAGAAACTTTGCTGAACAAATGGAACCTGCAGTGCACTGATGTCCCATTGGAGACATTTCATGCAAGCAAAAAACATCTAGCTGGATCGACTCTGCCTGGAAATCATTCAATACTAATGATGATTGTAACAGCAAAGACTAAGATGTAATTGTGTTTTTGTACGTAACCATAATATTGGTTGAAATAATAAACAGTTCTTTGCTTATAAACAATACATATTAAAATGCATTTGGGCAGACAACACGATTAAAAAATAATAATCAAATCTGGGAACTCAGGACCATATTAAAAGGTTTTACTTATACAGTTAATACAAAAAAGATTCTCATAACAGTGAGTGAATCGAGACATTTTGACACTCACTGAACATTTTATTAGGAATGCTACTATTACTGAGGAGGCTTTGCTCTCAAAACAGCCTTAAGATGGTGGAAACATTTCCTTCTGGTCCATGTTGCTGTGATTGCATCCTGCAATTCCTGCAGGTTTTTCAGGTGCACTTTCATACTGTAAATCTCCCATTCTACCACATCCCAAAGGTGTTCTATTGGATTCTGATCCAGTAACTTTGAAGGGGCGGCATGGTGGTGCAGTGGTTAGCTCTGTCACCTCACAACAAGAAGGTTCCGGGTTCTAACCTCACGGCCACTGGGGTCCTTTCTGTGTGGAGTTTGCATGTTCTCCCCGTGTTCATGTAGGTTTCCCCCACTGTCTAAAGACATGCGGATAAGTAACTGGCTACTCTAAATTGCCCGTAGGTGTGAATGTGTGTATGAATGGTTGAGAGGAGAAAATCTTTATAATAATCCAGTAGAAGGCAACGGGAAACTACTACTATAATTCTTCCCTAGAAACTCTGATGACTGGAGCTGTCAGAGCAGCCACGTCACTGCAGTGATATAAGAGGGAGGGAGAACTTTGAGGGCTACGGAAGAACACTCAACTCATTGCCATGCCCAAGAAACCTGTTTGAGATGACTTTTGTTTTGTGACACGGTGTCATATCATGCTGGAAGTAGTCATTAGAAGATGGGTAAATTGTGGCCATGAAGGGATAAACATGGTCAGCAACAATACTTGAATATATGCTGTGGCATTCGAGCAATGTTAGATTGGTATTAATGGGCCCAAAGTGTTCCAAGAAAACATTCTCCACACCATAACACCACCTCTTCCTCCAGCCTGGACTGTTGGCAGGTTGGGTCCATGGATTCATGCTGTTAGCACCAAATTCTCACCCTACCATCTGTGTGCCTTGGCATAAATCAAGATTCATCAGAGCAGGCTAATTTTTTCCAGTTTTCAACTGTCCACTGTTTTGGTGAGCCTGTGCCCACTGCAGCAGAACCTTTTGTTATTGGCTGACAGAACTGGAACCGGGCATGGTCTTTTGGTTGTTGTAGCCCATCCACCTCAAGGTTTGAAGTGTTGTGCATGCTTTTCTTTGTACAGAGTGGTATCTGAGCTACTGAGATCTTTCTGTCAGCTCAAAACAGTCTGGCCATTGGCCTCTCTCAACAAGTTGTTTTCCTTCCACAAAACTGCTGCTCACTAAATGATTTTTCTTTATTGCACCATTCTGACTAAACTCTACAGACTGCTTTGCATAAAAAATCCATGGAGATCAGCGGTTATAGAAATATTTAAACCAGCATGTCTGGCATCAACAATCATGCCACAGTCAAAATCACTGAGCTCACATATTTTCCCCATTCTGATGGTTGATGTGAACATTATAGTATGTATCTGCATGATTTTATGGATTGCACTGCTGCCACGTTTGACTGATTAGATAATCGATGAATGAGTAGGTGTTCATAAAGTGTTGAGTATATAAGGGAAAAAATCAAGTTAAAACAACAATAAAAACCTGAAATGTAAATATGTATGTATTTACATTTAAATTTAAGTATGTAGGTAAAAACAGCTACCAAGGAATTGGATCTCATTACAAACGGACTGTCCCCTGTGGTTCACAGAAAGCATAGACACATGCCTTGGGTTAGGATACATCATCTAGCTGAAGATACAGATATACAAATTTCTGCCATTACTGGTTGCAGACGATGATGCAGCACATCCAACAACTATCCAAGTGTACCTGCTGTGTTGATATAACCCCTTGTCCCACCTCAGTAAAAGGTCATCCACTCTTGTAAGTTCATATGCATCATCTATGTGCTGGTTATAAGTCTCTCCTGGGTCTGGCCTAAAATAATATGTTGCAACATTCTGTACAGACAAGAGACGTTGGCGGTTTACCACTGGAAGTGCAAGAAAACCAGGGACTGAAATCATGAGTAAAGACAAACACTGAGTCATGAATCTTTAACACACACAAACACACAATTTATTCCTAACAAATAAGACACAAAACACACACACGCACACAAATGTTCTGAAGGACTCCACCCCACAAAAATGTAGGTCCTAAAGTAAAACCAGGTGAGCGCCACGGAACTAGACTATGATTTTGGAAGGAGTGTGAGGATGGTTTGTGGACGGATAACTGCTGTACCACTGTCTGTCAGTTTTCACACTTGGAAATAGAGATTGCAAAATTAAAGTAATTTAATTGAGTTAGAGAATATTGACAGAGAATTTTTGGGAGGCTAAGAATAATAGAAGCTCCCTAAATAAAGTCAATATTCACCTGTGGTGCCTATGATGCCAGCTGAAAGGTTTACTGTGGGTTTAAAAAAAAAATACATTTACCAAATTGTACTTTTGATGGAAATGCACAAAATTAATACTTCCTTAGTGTATATTCACATCTAAATCAGGTGTGTGTTAGTTTAATTAATTATATAGACAAGTGGTTTACTGGGAAATACACCACTTGTATTTTTCATACGAACTACAGTGGATATAAAAAGTGTACACACCCCATTAAAATGAATTTTTTTTTTTTACATCAGAAAAACCTGAGACCACAATAAATAATTTCAAAACTTTTCCCACATTTAATGTGACCTATAACCTGTACAATTCAATTGATAAACATCTGTTAGGGGGAAAAATAAAAAATGTACAATAAGCTGGTTGCATAAGTGTGCACACTCTTAAATACTTTGTTGAAGCACCTTTTGATTTAATCACAGCATTCAGTCTTTTTGGGTGGGAGTCTATCAGCCTGCCACATCTAAACTTGGCAATATTTGCCCACTCTTCCTTGCAAAAGTGCTCCAAATCTGTCAGGTTGCAAGGGCAGCTCTTGTGCCCAGCCCTCTTCAGGTCACCCCACAGATTTTCAATTGGATTTAGGTCTGGGCTTTGGCTGGGCCATTCCAAAACTTTAATTTTCTTCTGGTGAAAGCATTCTTTTGTTGATTTCAATGTATGCTTGGGGTCATTGTTGTGCTGAAAGATGAAATTCATCTTCAGCTTTCTAGCAGACACCTGAAAGTTTTGGGCCAAAATTGACTCTTATTTAGAACTGTTCATAATTCCCTCCACCTTGACTAAAGCCCCTGTTCCAGCTGAAGCAAAACAACCCCAAAACAGGATGCTACCACCACCACCATGCTTCATGGTATGGTGTTCTTTTGGTGATGTGCAGTGTTGTTTTTGCAGCAAACATACCTTTTGGAATTGTGGCCAAAAAGTTCAACCTTGGTTTTGTCAGACCATAACACATTTTCCCACATGCTTTTGGGAGAGTTGATGTATTTTTTTGCAAAATTTAGCCGGGCCTGGATGTTTTTTCTTTGTAAGAAAAGGCTTCTGTCTTGCGACCCTATCCCATAGTCCAGACATATGGAGAATACAGGAGATTGTCGTCACATGTAGTACACAACCAATACTTGCCAGAAATTCTTGCAGCTCCGTCAGTGTTGCTGTAGGCCTCTTGGCAGCCTCCCTGACCAGTTTTCATCTTGTCTTTTCATCAATTTTGGAGGGACGTCCAATTCTGGGTAATATCACTGTTGTCCCATATTTTCTCCACTTCTTGAGGATTGTCTTCACTGTGCTGCATGTTATATGTAATGCCATGGAAATGTTTTGTACCCTTCTCTTGACTGATACCTTTCAACAACGAGATCCCTTTGATGTTTTGTAAGCTCTCGGCGAACCATGGCTTTTGCTGGAGGATGCAATTGATTAAATGCCAGGAAGATCGTACTAGGACAGCTGAACTTTATTTAGGTTTAATCAGAGTAATTTTAATTGATGGCAGGTGTGGACCCAAAAAGACTGAATGCTGTAATTAAATCAAAAGGTGCTTCAAGAAAGTATGAGTTTAAGGGTGTGCACACTGATGCAACCAGCTTATGGTACTTTATTTTTTATGCATTCCCCCCGAACAGATTTGTTTGTTTTTCAATTGAATTGTACAGGTTATAGGTGTCACATTAAAGAGAGGAAAAGTTTGGAAATTATTTATCGTGGTCTCATTTTTTTACATCAGAAAAACCTAACATTTTAACGGGGTGTGTACACTTTTTATATCAACTGTGCGTATTTTTCAATATCCTCATTAGGGAGGATATCAATTAATTGTTTTGATTAACCTGAGTAATCTTTGTCTGTGAATGTGTCTATATAACAAAAAGAACATCACAGATTGGCTTGAAGATATGAAGTTTATCTTTTCGTGTTGGAAAAACTTGTATTTTTCATCCAAAATACATCCTGGACCTAAATTACATATTTTCCAAAATCTTCACTTCGATGATGTCACTTCCAATGTTTTCCTGCTCATTTGATGTACATTGTCAAAATGGCAACCCAGTTCAAAATTAAAATTCTTTTGATTAACTTTCTTTTTTTTTTGCAGGATGTGTCAATATAATAAAGAACATTAGATGGTGGTGCAAAAATATTTCACTCGTTCGCTCCATTCATTTCTGAAATATGTTCACCAATCAAAGATAAAATTCATATCTTCGTGCATTTTTATTTTTTGAAATTCAATAAAAACCTTATACAAAATGTGGACACACACACAATGTATATATAATGTGTGCGCGTGTGTATACACACACACATATTATATATATATATATATATATATATATATATATAAATAAAACACACACACACACACACACACACACAGGGGCAAAAAAGTATTTAGTCAGTCACCAATTGTGTAAGTTCTCCCACTTAAAAAGATGAGAGAGGCCTGTAATTTTCATCATAGGTATACCTCAACTATGAGAGACAAAATGAGAAAAAAAATCCAGAAAATCACATTGTCTGATTTTTAAAGAATTTATTTGCAAATTATGGTAGAAAATAAGTATTTGGTCAATAACAAAAGTTCATCTCAATACTTTGTTATATACCCTTTGTTGGCAATGACAGAGGTCAAACGTTTTCTGTAAGTCTTCACAAGGTTTTCACACACTGTTGCTGGTATTTTGGCCCATTCCTCCATGCAGATTTCCTCTAGAGCAGTGATGTTTTGGGGCTGTGCTGTCGCTGGGCAACATGGACTTTCAGCTCCCTCCAAAGATTTTCTATGGGGTTGAGATCTGGAGACTGGCTAGGCCACTCCAGGACCTTGAAATGCTTCTTATGAAGCCACTCGTTCATTGCCCGGGCGGTGTGTTTGGGATCATTGTCATGCTGAAAGACCCAGCCACGTTTCATCTTCAATGCCCTTGCTGATGGAAGGAGGTTTTCACTCAAAATCTCACAATACATGGCCCCATTCATTCTTTCCTTTACATGGATCAGTCGTCCTGGTCCCTTTGCAGAAAATCAGCCCCAAAGCACGATGTTTCCACCCCCATGCTTCACAGTAGATATGGTGTTCTTTGGATGCAACTCAGCATTCTTTCTCCTCCAAACACGACAAGTTGAGTTTTTACCAAAAAGTTCTATTTTGGTTTCATCTGACCATATGACATTCTCCCAATCCTCTTCTGGATCATCCAAATGCTCTCTAGCAAACTTCAGACGGGCCTGGACATGTACTGGCTTAAGCAGGGGGACACGTCTGGCACTGCAGGATTTGAGTCCCTGGCGGCGTAGTGTGTTACTGATGGTAGCCTTTGTTACTTTGGTCCCAGCTCTCTGCAGGTCATTCACTAGGTCCCCCCGTGTGGTTCTGGGATTTTTGCTCACCGTTCTTATGATCATTTTGACCCCACGGGGTGAGATCTTGCGTGGAGCCCCAGATCGAGGGAGATTATCAGTAGTCTTGTATGTCTTCCATTTTCTAATAATTGCTCCCGCAGTTGATTTCTTCACACCAAGCTGCTTACCTATTGCAGATTCAGTCTTCCCAGCCTGGTGCAGGTCTACAATTTTGTTTTTGGTGTCCTTTGACAGCTCTTTGGTCTTGGCCATAGTGGAGTTTGGAGTGTGACTGTTTTGAGGTTGTGGACAGGTGTCTTTTTTTATACTGATAACGAGTTCAAATAGGTGCCATTAATACAGGTAACGAGTGGAGGACAGAGGAGCCTCTTAAAGAAGTTGTTACAGGTCTGCGAAAGCCAGTAATCTTGCTTGTTCGTAGGTGATGAAATACTTATTTTACCGGGGAATTTACCAATTAATTAATTAAAAATCCTACAATGTGATTTCCTGGATTCTTCCCCCCATTCTGTCTCTCATAGTTGAAGTGTACCTATGATGAAAATTACAGGCCTCTCTCATCTTTTTAAGTGGGAGAACTTGCACAATTGGTGGCTGACTAAATACTTTTTTGCCCCACTGTATCTTTTCCTGATTTACCTTTGGCTCGCTGTGCTTTTTTGGTCAGTTTCCCATTGTAAATTTTTAGCCATTTTTGATTGGATGAACTTGACTTTCATAATTATTCATTTAATTAATGTCACTCGTGCCATTATTTCGCTCATGTTTTCACACTAATGGCTTTCCGTTTTTTATATATATATATATATATATATATACACACACACACACACACACACACACACAGAGTTAGGTCTGTATATGTTTGGACACTGACACAAATTTTGTTTTTTTACCTGTTTACTGAAACATATTCAAGTTATAGTTATATAATGGACATAAAGTCCAGACTTTCAGCTTTCATTTGAGGGTATCCACGTTAAAATTGGATGAAGGGTTTAGCAGTTTCAGCTCCTTAACATGTGCCACCCTGTTTTTAAAGGGACCAAAAGTAATTGGACAATTGACTCAAAGGCTATTTCATGGGCAGGTGTGGGAAATTCCTTCGTTATGTCATTCTCAATTAAGCAGATAAAAGGCCTGGAGTTGATTTGAGGTGTGGTGCTTGCATTTGGAAGATTTTGCTGTGAAGAAAACATGCGGTCAAAGGAGCTCTCCATGCAGGTGAAACAAGCCATCCTTAAGCTGCGAAAACAGAAAAAAAACCTCCGAGAAATTGCTACAATATTAAGAGTGGCAAAATCTACAGTTTGGTACATCCTGAGAAAGAAAGAAAGAAAGAAAGAAAGAAAGAAAGAAAGAACGAACTGGTGAACTCATCAGTGCAAAAAGACCTGGACACTCACAGAAGACAACAGTAGTGGATGATCGCAGAATAATTTCCATGGTGAAGAGAAACCCCTTCACAACAGCCAACCAAATGAACAACACTCTTCAGGAGGTAGGTGTATCAATATCCAAATCTACCATAAAGAGAAGACTGCATGAAAGTAAATACAGAGGGTTCACTGCACGGTGCAAGCCACTCATAAGCCTCAAGAATAAAAAGGCTAGATTGGACTTTGCTAAAAAAACATCTAAAAAAGCCAGCACAGTTCTGGAAGAACATTCTTTGGACAGATGAAACTAAGAGCAACCTCTACCAGAATGATGGAAAGAAAAAAGTATGGTGAAGGCGTGGTACAGCTCATGATCCAAAGCATACCACATCATCTGCAAAACACGGCGGAGGCAGTGTGATGGCTTGGGCATGCATGGCTGTTAGTGGCACTGGGTCACTAGTGTTTATGGATGATGTGACACAAGACAGAAGCAGCCAGATGAATTCTGAGGTATTCAGAGACATACTGTGTGCTCAAATCCAGCCAAACTGATTGGTCGGCGTTTCATAATACAGATGGGCAATGACCCAAAACATAAAGCCAAAGCAACCCAGGAGTTTATTAAAGCAAAGAAGTGGAATATTCTTGAATGGCCAAGTCAGTCACCTGATCTCAACCCAATTGAGCATGCATTTCACTTGTTAAAGACTAAACATCAGACAGAAAGGCCCACAAACAAACAGCAACTGAAAACCGGAGCAGTAAAGGCCTGGCAGAGCATTTAAAAGGAGGAAACACAGCATCTGGTGATGTCCATGAGTTCAAGACTTCAGGCAGTCATTGCCAACAAAAGGTTTTCAACCAAGTATTAGAAATGAACATTTTATTTACAATTATTTAATTTGTCCAATTACTTTTGAGCCCCTGAAATGAAGGGATTGTGTTTAAAAAAATGCTTTAGTTCCTCACATTTTTATGCAATCATTTTGTTCAACCCACTGAATTAAAGCTGAAAGTCTGAACTTCAACTGCATCTGAATTGTTTTGTTCACAATTCATTGTGGTAATGTACAGAACCAAAATTAGAAAAATGTTGTCTCTGTCCAAATATTTATGGACCTAACTGTATGTGTACACACACACACCTCATTTCCTGTCTTTTCTCATTCATTCTGTGTACTGCTGTTTGTACGTTGAAATATAGTGCCTGAAGATGATCCCCGTGTGGGATGGAAAACTTGCTATCGGAAACCGGCTTTTTGTTAGTTATTTTATATATATATATATATATATATATATATATATATATATATATATATATATATCCCTGTGATGACCTGGCGACTTGTCCAGGGTGTACCCCGCCTTTCGCCCGTAGTCAGCTGGGATAGGCTCCAGCTTGCCTGCGACCCTGTAGAAGGATAAAGCGGCTAGAGATAATGAGATGAGATATACACACACACACAAAACCCAAGGATCGCTGTTGGTGAATTACAAGAAAACTAAAATCTTCCAAGTCTCCAAAGGTCATTTAACCACAAATGTAAACACTTGACGTCTGCAAAATGCTACTACACCACTGACTAGAACCATGCTCTTTGGCCTGATGTAACAAAAATTGAGCTTTTTGGGAATTAACACTCAAGGTGGGTTTGGTGTAAAAAGAAGGATGGCTATAATGAAAAGAAACCTCTCCCAACTGGTATGGGAGGTGGAGGTTCGATGATGTTTTGGGACTGTTTTTCCTCCAAAGGCCCTGGAAACCTTGTTAGGATACATGGCATAATGGACTCCATGAAATACCAGGACATTTTAAATCAAAATCTGGCTGCCTCTGCCAAGAAACTAAAACTGGGTCGTCATTGGATCTTCCAGCAGGACAGTGATCCAAAGCATGTGTCCAAATCAACACAAAAATGGTTAGCTGACCGCTGAATCAAGCTTCTGCCATGGCCAGCTCCGTCCTCTGACCTGAACCCTATTGTAAACCTGTGGGCTATGAGCTGAAGAGGAAAGAGTACAAGAGAGGGCCTCGGGCCCCAGATGATCTGGAGAGATTCTGTAAAGAGGAATGCCCTGCTCTGTATCTTCAACCTTATAAAATGTTACAGAAAAACTCATGTTTTTTTTTTTCCACTGGCAAAAGGTTGTACAAAACTATTACATGCAGGAGTGCCAATAATAGTGGCACGTGTTTTTGTTTAAAATTATAATTTCTCAAAAAATATTGTTTTTCCTCTGAATAACTTTATTTAAAATAAAGGTTGGACTTTTCCTCATTGTCAGATGAAGCTACTTCACAAAAACATGGATTTTTCCCCCCCTTTACAAGGGGTGCCAATAATCATGGAGAGGTGGGTGGGGGGGGAGAGTTGGGACTGTCTGTATCCCTCACAAATTTAACATCCACTAAACTATTCTACATTAAAGCTGAACTGGTCATATACTGGTAATGCCAATAAACAAATAGGTCTTGTAGCAACGGTTCTTATTTCACATTTACGTCCCACCTATAGAGTGCTTTGAGGTCAGTGCGAACCCAGCGGCGGCCATATTGGAAGTCAAAGGTCGCTGTGTCAGTGCATTGTTGTTGTTCAGCGAAGCAAAAAGGGGTGACAATGCCGAATGTGTGTGTCATTGTTGGCTGCAGTAGCCGGGGGGAAAAGGGTGGCAAAAGCTTCCACAGACTCCCTAAAGTCGTGACTAACCAGGGAATTGCAGCACAGGAGAAAAGCGAGCGGAGGAGACGACAGTGGCTGGCTGCCATTAACCGATCAAATTTAGGACAACTTGACTGTATCCGGATTTGTTCTGATCACTTTGTGACAGGTAGGTTAAATTGTCTTGAATTTCATAGTTACTAAAATGTCATACAAACTATTATATTTTCTATGTACTTTCAGCAATGATTAATGGATATATTTGTCACATTAGGTAGCTTATGTCTACTGCAGTGCATTGTTGCATCAAATGGCATTTACGATCTAGGCCTAGTAATGTTTATGTACACATGCTTTAGTTCACAGAATGGACTCAAAGTCTCCTTTGAGTCTTTAACAAGTGAAATGCATGCTCAATTGGGTTGAGATCAGGTGACTGACTTGGCCATTCAAGAATATTCCACTTCTTTGCTTTAATAAACTCCTGGGTTGCTTTGGCTTTATGTTTTGGGTCATTGCCCATCTGTATTATGAAACGCCGACCAATCAGTTTGGCTGGATTTGAGCACACAGTATGTCTCTGAATACCTCAGAGTTCATCCGGCTGCTTCTGTCCTGTGTCACATCATCAATAAACACTAGTGACCCAGTGCCACTGGCAGCCATGCATGCCCAAGCCATCACACTGCCTCCACCGTGTTTTACAGATGATGATGTGGTATGCTTTGGATCATGAGCTGTACCATGCCTTCGCCATACTTTTTTCTTTCCATCATTCTGGTAGAGGTTGCTCTTGGTTTCATCTGTCCAAAGAATGTTCTTCCAGAACTGTGCTGGCTTTTTTAGATGTCTTTTTAGCAAAGTCCAATCTAGCCTTTTATTCTTGAGGCTTATGAGTGGCTTGCACCGTGCAGTGAACCCTCTGTATTTACTTTCATGCAGTCTTCTCTTTATGGTAGATTTGGATATTGATACGCCTACCTCCTGAAGAGTGTTGTTCATTTGGTTGGCTGTTGTGAAGGGGTTTCTCTTCACCATGGAAATTATTCTGCGATCATCCACTACTGTTGTCTTCTGTGAGTGTCCAGGTCTTTTTGCACTGATGAGTTCACCAGTGCTTTCTTTCTTTCTTTCTTTCTTTCTCAGGATGTACCAAACTGTAGATTTTGCCACTCTTAATATTGTAGCAATTTCTCGGAGGTTTTTTTTTTCTGTTTTCGCAACTTAAGGATGGCTTGTTTCACCTGCATGGAGAGCTCCTTTGACCGCATGTTTTCTTCACAGCAAAATCTTCCAAATGCAAGCACCACACCTCAAATCAACTCCAGGCCTTTTATCTACTTAATTGAGAATGACATAACGAAGGAATTTCCCACACCTGCCCATGAAATAGCCTTTGAGTCAATTGTCCAATTAATTTTGGTCCCTTTAAAAACAGGGTGGCACATATTAAGGAGCTGAAACTGCTAAACCCTTCATCCAATTTTAACGTGGATACCCTCAAATGAAAGCTGAAAGTCTGGACTTTATGTCCATTATATAACTATAACTTGAATATGTTTCAGTAAACAGGTAAAAAAAACAAAATTTGTGTCAGTGTCCAAATATATACGGACCTAACTGTAATTCAGACATTAAAACATTACTTTGAGGTTTTGTACAATTACAGTTATTCTGTTGTAGTGTTTTCAAATAAATGTTCAGGAAATGCATACCTGGAGAACTAGCATACAGATTCTTTTCTGTAATCATCCAACCTTCACTTCCAAATGGTCATTGAACATTTTGGCAAGGTATCCAATATTACTGTTCTAAATTACCAAAAATTAAAAATCTGACCATGAATAAAATACTGAAGCCACATGTCTTGCATTAATATTAGATGATTATTAGCCACTGTCCACAGTAGAACTATTAAAGTGGGTAGGGGTGGGAGAGACAAAGTAAAACTTTAAATGAAAATTCTAGGCAATATCTCTATGCGATTCTGCATTGGGATTATATGGATTCCCCGTCATAATAAAATTCTATTACAACCCCAATTCCAAAAAAGTTGGGACGTTGTGTAAGCTGTAAATAAAAACAGAATGCGATAATTTGCAAATCATGGAAATCCTTTATTTCACTGAAAATAGTACAAAGACAACCTATCAGATCTTGGAACTGAGAAATGTTATTGTTTTTTGAAAAATATATGCTCATTTTGAATTTAATACCAGCAACACATTAAAAAAAAAATTGGGACAGGGGCATGTTTACCACTGTGTTGCATTATCTCTACTTTTAACACCACTCTAAACATTTGGGAACTGAGGAGACCAACTGCTGTAGTTTTGAAAGGCAAATGTCCCATTCTTGCCTGATATACAGTTTCAGTTGCTCAAGTTTGGGGTCTCCTTTGTTGTATTTTGCACTTCATATTGTGCCAAATGTTTTAAATGGGAGACAGATCTGGACTGCAGGCAGGCCAGTTTAGCACCTGGACTCTTTTACTACGGAGCCATGCAGTTTTAATGTGTGCAGAAAAGGGTTTGGCATCATCTTGCTGAAAGAAGGAAGGCCTTCCCCGAAAAAGATTTTGTCTGAATGGCAGCATATTGCTTTGAAACATGTATATATCATTCAGCATTAATGAAACCTTCCCAGATGTACAAGCTACCCATGTCATGTGCACTAATGCACCTTCATACTATCACAGATGCTGGCTTTTGAACTGTGCACTGATAACAAGCCAGATGGTCCCTCTCCTCTTTAGCCTGGAGGACATGATGTCTAGGATTTCTAAAAATAATTTCTAATTTTGATTCGTCAGACCTTGGGACAATTTTCCACTTCGCCTCAGTCCATCATAAAAGAGCTTGGGCCCAGAGAAGGTGGCAGTGTTTCTGGATATTGTGTATATATGGTTTTAACTTGCATTTGTGGATGCAGTAATAAACTGTTTTCACAGACGATGGTTTTCTGAAGTGTTCCTGAGCCCATACAGTGATTTCCACTACAGACACGTCTGCTTTTAATACAGTGTCACCTGAGGGCCTGAAGATCACAGTCATCCAATGTCAGTTTTCAGCCTTGTTTCTTGCATACAGAGATTTCTCCAGATTCTCTCAACCTTTCAATGATATTATGTACCATAGATTATGTGATCCCCAAATTCTTTGCAATTTTACATTGAGGAACGTTATTCTTAAATTGTTGCACTGTTTGCCCATGCAGTCTTTCAAAGAGTGGTGACCCCCTCCCCATCTTTACTTCTGAGAGACCGAGTCTCTCTGAGATGCACTTTTTATACCCAATCATGTTACTGACCTGTTGCCAGTTAACCAAATTAGGTTTTTTTTTTTTAGCATTACACAATTTTGTCAGTCTTTTGTTGCCCTGTCCCAACTTTTTTGAAATATGTTGCTGACATCAAATTCAAAACGAGCATATATTTTTCAAGAAACAACAACATGTCAGTTTCAACATTCGATATATTGTCTTTATACCATTTTCAATGAAATGTAGGTTTTCCATGTCTTTCAAATCTTCACATTGTTTTTTTTAGTGTCCCAACTTTTTTGGAATTGGGGTTGTAATAATAATAAATAATAATACCCTTTGTAATAATAATAATCCTTTAGAAATGTTCTCCCTTTATAAGAATGGGGAATTGTTATACTGAAATTTGCTTGTGTTGAGACAGTTATAATATTGTTGTAGGTTGTTCTGCTGATATGCCTGGAATTATGCCTGATGTTACATGAATTTAAAATCATAGATCTTTCAACTTTTCTAGTATTACAGTTTTGAGTAGTGCACTGAACCAACTCAACCCTCCCTTTAGAAAATTAAAATGATCACAAAAGCCAGCAATGACTTGAATGGATTTGTATATTGAAAAAAAGACTATGTGCATCCAAGCCCAGAAGAAACAATACAATAACTGTACTACAGGAGCTTAAAGAATCTGTTCAAGATATTTTTAAAGATCAGTGAGGGGGGAAAAAAAAAGGAATAAAAATTCTGCAGAACTACTCCTTCCACACCACTGCTGATGATCTAGCAAGCTGCAGGAAAAAGTTGAAGTAGGGCACAAAAACAAGTCTTCTGTTGCCACATTCTCTCTGACTCCAGGTGTTAGATGCTGTCATAATCAGAGTTTCGTCTGCAGCTGACCACCATCCATTCAGCCATGAAGAAAGAGAGGGTGCCAGTGAAGCCCAAGAGTACCATAATGAGCAGTTGCCAGTGTAGCTGGAGATAATTACTGTAAAAGAACGCCAGAGCTGCAGCGATGGACTGCAGAGAGGATGGCAATAGAACATGATTTACCATCCCAATAAAAAAAAAAATATTCTGTTAAACAGTCAAGCTTACTCACATATTAGGCCTTTTCACATTTTCATATTACAGTAACTGCTTAACCATTTTCAATATAAAACACTAAATTATTGCATATTTGTAATTCTATTGCATTATACTCCCCCCCCCCCCCGAAACAGGGTCTTCACTCTTATCCACAAAGGGCCAGTGTGGCTACAGGCTTTCATTCCACCCAAATAGGAAGTACACTTGATGGCTGACTGCAGACCAAGATTAACCGATTAAACAAGTGGAATCAGGCACACTGTGCAGATAACACAGAAGACCCATGCATTATAGAGTCAGGTCTATAAATATTTAGACAAAAAAAAAAAGTTAGTTATTTTAGGATATTACATGGTGGGACGAAGATATGAAATTTATTTCACGAGTGAGCAAACCAATGAAATATTTTTCAATACAAGCTAAACTTCATATCTTTATGCCACCATGTAATATTCTTTTTACTACATTGACCCCCACAAAAAATACACAAGTTAATCAAAAGAATTTTAATTTTGAACCAGTTCACCATTTTGGCCACTTGTGTCAAGTTAAGGCCAATTTATGCTGACAACCCAGTCCTCGCAGATGGCGTCGCAGATAGCGTCTGCGTAGCCCCCCCCCACCTTCGCAGACGCTCTGCGCGCACCTCCCAAAAATTGTGACCACCGCAGAAGCCTCGCAGACAGCGTCGCAGACAAGAGGGCTCTGATTGGTCCACTCTACATCTGCTGTACACGCACTTCCGCTTCCCTACTTTCCCGGTTTGTTTTGTTTTCACGACCGCCATTTTTAAAAAACACGAGCGAAGATGAAGAAGCACGAAGGAGCGGTTGATCGAGGAAGTGAGGAAGTACGTACATCTATACGACTCCAGTTCTAGTCATTATAAGTAACGGGAGGATAAACACTAACCACACCCACCAACTACTCCTAGCGATTTCGCGCCCCCTTGCGTTGTGGCAGTGAATAACATCACGCATGCCTATTACTCCCCGCTCAACGATAAATTACAACTGTCTGCGAAAAGCTATCTGCGAAAGCCTTGTCGCAAGAGCATGCAAAGGCCCTTAGTGAGAAAGCACTGGAAGTGAGGTCAACAATATCCTCACGAGTGAAGATAACGGAAAATGTTACTCAGCTCCAGGATGATGTTCACATGAAAAATGAGTTCAACGTGTAATTTTTTTTTTATTATTAGAGACATCCACAAACTATGCAAGTTAATCAAAACAATTCATCAGTAAGGATATGGAAAACATGTTACTCAATGTCCTGGATGTAGTTTGTATGAAAAATATGAGTGATGCATTTCCCAGTAAAACACTGGTGTGTGTATATTTATTATTTAAAAAAAAAAAATTTGCCATGAAAGTGAGTCGTATATGCACTGACAGACGATGAGGCATATTGCACCAAGTCAGCTATGGACCCTTTTCACGTGACGTCACGACAAACGCGGCCGCCATTTTGGACGTGTACTACCAGTAGTTTACCACAGCCAACATTGAGGAATGGCAGCAAAGAAAGTTTTTACTTTCAGCAAGACTTCCATCATGCCACTATATTGTTGTGCACCTGGATGTAGTAACCATCAACAAACAAGGCAAGGGTTATCATTTTATCGGATCCCGACGGAGAAGATGGATAGCGGCCATTAACAGATTGGCAGCCCTCGGCATACCAACACTTGTGTAGTGACCACTTTGTTGGAGGTAAGACGAATAAAATTAGCCAGAAAAGGCATTACATTGCTGTTAACATTCTGTGGCGGCGAGTGTGTAACCAAATAGGCTAAAATAACCCATTGTAACCTCTTTGTTCTTCTGTAGTAGCTATTGTTGACTAGCTAATATCAACAAGTAGCTGGTATGTTACTGTAGAAATGTTTACGTTCAGTCATTTGGATGACTGTTAAAACCTTTCAGTCTCAAGTTTTTCCCTTTACTGTATTTACTAGTTTACTGTAATTATGATCCGGCAGCTATTTACACCGGATCCAGTATAAATAGCTGCCAGAGCCAACATCCGAGGTTCCGGAGCGCACTCCGGCTTGCTCTCCCTCAAATTAAGCAGCGCGCGCGCCGGCTTGCTCCCGGAGTGCTCCGGCCGAGGTTCCCCTCAAATTAAGCAGCGCGCGCCGGCTTGCTCCCGGAGTGCTCCGGCCGAGGTCGCCCTCAAATTAAGCAGCGCGCTCCGGCTTGCTCCGGAGCAAGCCGGAGCGCGCTCCGGAACCTCAGCCGGAGCACTCCTGGAGCAAGCCGGAGCGCGCTCCGGAACCTCGGACGTTGGCGTGTATGGCGATGGGTTTTTAACGACATAGGTATACAGATCATGTGGGCCGAAGTCAGGTAAAGACGAGGGCTTCGTGTACTTCCGTACGTCAGTGAACAATCCTGGTGGAAGCAGGTAAACGTCGTTCTCTAAGCCTGCTAACCTCAATTTTTGCAAATACCTCTCCCTCTGCTCGCCCTGTAAATGCCCTACGTCGCTGGACAGTGAAGGTGTTTTCTGCATCTCGCTCCTTTTTCTTTTATGTTTTTCGTTTGTCGCCTTCCTCGCATTCAAACTGATTCGAGCCGAAGTCCACTACATGTCCAAAATGGCGGTCGCGTTTACGAAGGTCACGTGACTGAAAAGGGTCTATAAGCCATATATGCTGAAATTGAGTGGAATAAGGGTTTTATTCTATCTACAGTCACTGGATTTCGAGAAAGAGCATTTTTATTTTTTGCAAATTCAATAAATATAAACTTTATACAAAATGTCCAACAAAATAATTTCCATTTAGAATGTACAATGGACCAGCAAACTGACAGTAGCAATTCGTGAAAAATGCTACAATAATTCTTGACCCCCCCCCCAAAAAAAATTAATAAAAATATATTCTTAACATCAAATACCTTCATTCCATATTTTGTTGCTTTTTTATTTTTATTTTTGGGGTTTTGCTTTCCAAGAGTTTATTTTGTCTTCAGTTGGTTCAGTAACATGGGCCACCATTTTTTTCTTCTTTTTACCGCCACTAACTGGGCTGAAGTGTGTGAAGTTTTTTTTTTTTTTTTGGGGGGGGGGGGGGGGAGGAGTTGAGTAGCCAATCAGAGCGTGCAATTCCTCATCCAGTGAATGTGGACAGAATGAATTATATATAAATAAAATCTGATAATTTAATTCAACTCCTATACCATGACCAAATATTTATGGACCTTATTGTGAAGGGTTATGAAGTTCCCAATGGATAGTCAATATTTAAAGTTAACAATCTGATGCATGTAACGTTAATTCACTTTGGACCAACAGTTTAATACCAAACAATGTCTTTTCGGTGAAGTGACAAAACTAGGCAACAGTCTGTTCACAACACATAACATCACTTAAAAAATGCTGTAATCTTGACTCCTTAAAATCATTAAATATGATAATGATGAATACGAGAAAATCTGAGACTAAAGCGTCAGAAATTCCAAGATTAGAAAGTCACAAATTAAATTTTTTTTTTTTTGGGGGGGGGGGGGGGGGGGGGTGTTAGAGAACCCCTCATGCTTCTTGGCCATAGTGCAATCTGGGAAACCTAGGATGAAATCTCAGCACTTTATTCTTTTATATTGCATGATGAGGGAGGAAAGACTGCACTTCCTATAACCATCAGCTCAGCTGTTTTAAAGTAACAGACGAGAAAAATCCATGCACTGAAAGTAACGAGAAACTGAACTTGCACAATAATTCAAAATTTATAGACCGCTAAGGACAAAAGGACACCGATAGATAAATCTGTGCAGTTTATATATTCATCTCCAGTTGCATCCCGGAAGCGCAAAAAAAACAAAAAAAACAAAAAAAAAAAACACGCTTCCTGGCTTCCCAGCTGTAATGCATTCTGGGAAATGCAGTTGAGAATCTCTTAATGCAGTATATTCTCTTATACTGCATGATCAAATAGGAAAGACTGCATTTCCTAAAACTCTCGGCTCAGCTGTGGTGTGATCTCATTGATCAAACCTTGCAAAGTGAAGCAATCTGGTTCCTTGACCCCAAACTATTTTTCCAAGATTCTCACCCCCATAAATTTGTGACTTTTTAATCTCATAATTTGAGTCCCTCCCCCCTTTTCAAATTCAGTTAGGCAGAATCATGTTTTCATGATTTGGAGCGCAGGATGCCTGCGGAGCCGAGCGTATCCGTGTATTGGCGTTGCTGTGTGCACGCGAATCGTGTATTGGCGTTGCTGTGTGCACACTAATCGTTTTAAAAACGTTAATCTGATGATCCGCTGATACGGTCTAATGTAAACCCCACCTCTGTTGCTATGTGTAATTTGCCAGCCCTGTTCCACCTGATCCATCAGTGGAAGGGGACCATCATAGAGGCATTACTTACAAGATTTGATTTGAGTGGTGGGCTATTCTCTACATAATAGCAACATTAACATGGTAATGTGTGTGGTGCTGGCACAAATGTATTAAGTGCAGCAGGGCTGCTGGTGTTTTTAAACACATACTGGCCAATTTACTAGACAGGTACTTTGTTAGAACACCTTTGTATGCAAACATTCAGAAAATACAGATAATCTTTTTCTAAGCATAACTGGAGTCAGTCATTCTCTAGGACTGCATTTGGAATGTCCACTTGTCCACTCACTACATACTGTTGGCATTATTTTGAAGACTCACTAGGGCAGGGGTGTCAAACCTGATCCATAAAGGGCCATGTGGCTGCAGGTTTTCATTCCAGCCATGCAGCAGCACACCTGACTTGGCTCATTCAATCAACTGAACTGTCTTCACACAGTCAAATACTTGCAGCCACACCCACCCTTGATTAAAGGGTGGGTGTGTCAGTTGATTGAATAAGCCAAATCAGGGTGCTGCTGCATGGCTGGAATGAAAACCTGCAGCCACACGGCCCTTTATGGATCAGGTTTGACACCCCTGCACTAGGGCATAAGGACAGATAGCTGTTGATGCATTTCAGACACTAGAGGGATGTTATTATGCCTCTACATAATCATGCACCAAATATTCATAATTATTTTCTCTGTTGCATAAACAAATGCCAGAACATAATGAATTTAGAAACTCATTACACAATCTGATAAAATATGTACAGTACCAATCAACAGTTTGGAAACACCTAATTCAATGTTTTTTCATTTTTTATTAAATCAAGAGAAATAATGATGGACTCATTTCTCTTTACCTAGTTGAGTGGTTCTTGACATATGGATTATTACAGTTGCCAAGTAGGGCCATTTACTGTATTATTATTCACCATTTATTATCTGATGGTCTAATACCTTAAAATGGCAAGAAATTGCACTAATTAACTTTTGACAAGGCACATCTGTTAATTGAAAAAGTATTCCAAGTGACTACCTGGTTAAGATAATGCTATCTAAAATGAAACATCTTGTTTTCTAAACGCTTTTTTTAACCACCTAATTCCATGTTATTTCATAGTTTTGATGTCTTCATTATTGTTCTACAATGTAGAAAATAGTCAAAATACAGAAAAACCTACAAACCCCATTTCCAAGAAAAAAAAAAGCTAGAATATTTTCCAAAATGCAATAAAACAAAAACCTGTGATTTGTTAATTTCACATTAACCTTTCCTTTTGTCCGTTAAAGTCTTTCAATAATTTTTCTGACTAACTTAATTGTATTTTGTAAATAAAATTAAATTAGGATTTGATGCCTGCAAAACACACACACACACACACACACACACACACACACACACACACACACACACAAAAAAAAATATTGGGACAGAGGCATTATTACCATTGTGTTACATCACCTTTACTTTTAATCAGATGGGAACTGAGGATACTAATTGTTGTAGTTTTGCAATTGAAATTTTTGTCCATTCTTGCTTGATACGAGACTTCAGCTGCTCAACAGCCCACGGTCTCGGTTGTCCAATTCTCCTCTTCATGTTGTGCCAGACATCCTCAAATAGGAGACAGACCTGGACTGGCAGCAGGCGAGTCAAACCCACGCACTCCATATCTATGAAGCCACGCTGTTTTCACACATGCAGAATGAGGCCTGGCATTGTCCTGCTGAAATAAGCATGGACTTCCAAGGAAGAGCTGTCACCTTGATGGCAACATGCATCTCTCTAAAATCCCAATATACGCCCACTATTAAAAATCATTTCTGTGTCATTTGTCAGTTAAATAAAGCTTCACATGAATTAATCACATTTTTGTTTTTACATGCATTTTTGAAATTATCCCAACTTCTCCAGAAAGGGGTTTGTATGAATGAGTAGGTGTGTCCAAACTTTTGGCTGGTACTGTATTTAGCGTCATGGTTAAGATTGAATAATTTAAGTCAATTATTCATTCATTTAATTTTCTGTACTGCTTATTGACTGTGGGTCACGAGGCAGCTTGAGCAAATCCCAGCTGATGTTGGGTGAGAGGCAGGGTATTTGGACGGGCTGTCAATCAATCATAGGGCCTCTTAAAATTGAATGCGTTTTATCCTCCCTGGTATGTTTGCTAATCTGTTATGTAATCTTCATGGTGCAATTAATTTTTTGATTTTTTTTTTTTTTGGGGGGGGGGGGGGGGGGGGGGGGGGGGGATGACACACCAGAATATGGTGTGAATATCCAACACTAACATTTTTGGATAAGTACAACTCATCTCTCTTCACAACATTGAAATAAAAACAATTATTAAAAACTTGACAACTCGTGACTGACCACAATGTATGACAGTCTGTGTCAACCAACGTAGAGTACAGCTTCTATACATTATGTTTTGGTGTACCTCATGATTTCGTAGAGCACTACAGAATGAATGAAATTTATAGTTGAAAATTCAAACAGCACTACAAAATGGCCAATTCACTATATAGTGAATTGATATAGTGAGTGGATATTGTGAGTGGATATTTTGAATACAACATACGAGTGCTGCTAGGATTTTTAAACACTTCATTGATGATGATAGACTGAGTACAGTCCACCAACCAAAGGGGGGAGAAAAAGAAAGGTCTGGTCAGTGGCAGTTTGGGGAGTCAAATGACCCTAAACCATAACCAAGTCATTGCTTGTTTACCGCAATGCATTATGGGCGATACCTGGGGTCAGCTCCACTGTATTGTTTACTTTCACCCTTATTAAACACTGCATTGTTCTGTCTAATCGGTTTTAACCGTGCCCAAAGCGAATTGCTGTGTGGCTTACTCCGTCTCCAAAACAAAAAAGCTCAAATCAGCTACTGAATCGAAATGGACAAGTCTTTGTAGCTTACATTTCTCTGGTGGGAAAAAGACATATTTAAACTATGACCCAGCAATATTTCCATGGTCTGCAGAATGGCCTTTGGTTACAGAAGATTAACACAACACTATTCATCATCTGAAACTAGCAATATTCTAAAGCACTCAGCAGCCAAATGAGCCTGTCGGACCGATAAAACTCCCAAACCACGAAGGGTTATCATTCGAGTATGTATAATATTCAGTGTACCTCACTAGCAGCATTTATTAATGCATCACCATCTGGGCCACATACGTATCGACTTAAACAGTGGATTAAGTCCTTCACCCTGTAAAACACTAAAAATTAAGTTCAATCCATGTTCAAAATAAATCCAGATTAGACTTACAAAATAGTTCATTTCTTAAGATTTGACGAGATGTAGCAAAATGTTTCAAAATTAGGAATTTAGCATACAAATTATTGATGTTGTTCACACATTTTCGTTGATTAAGCCTATATAATATTAAAAAAAAAAAAAAAAAGTTTTGCTATACCTGGTCATAGGACCTGGCAGTAGGCCTATCAATGTAACGTCGCCATGAACACTACAGACATTACAGCCAATTTCAGAGAGGCTCCATACAATTCCCGATATTCAGATACATTTGTTTTCTCGATAAAGTTTAGCTTTATTGAGAAATATACATCCTCAGAAATAAGACACTGAGATTTGATGTTGTACAGTGAAGTAGACTCAGCCTGGACTCCCATTTTTCTCACCAAGCTTGATTTGGATTCCGATTTTCCTGCTGTAAACCCTCAACATGTTATCCAGCTCTTTAAATCACCAATTTCATTGTCTTCCATGACAGAGCACAGCAAAAATCACTCCTCTACATCGCTCTCACATCAAATTAATCTTACATCCGTCATATCGCGCAACTAATGACCCCGGCTATCTCCCACAATGCACTGCGGTAAACAAGTGATGACGTAGTTACAGTGGTGCTTGAAAGCTTGTGAACCCTTTAGAATTTTCTATATTTCTGCATAAATGTGACCTGAAACATCAGATTTTCATACAAGTCCTAAAACATGGTTTTCCCCAAAGCGTTTTAGCGTATCGGGCCCGATACGCTTGCTCTGCCTGCCGATACGCTTAGTCGCTTTAGTTAAAATCCGATACTCTTAGATTTATACCGATACGTTAAATTTCCTACCCACAAGTAACTAGATATATAGGAGAGCAAACAACAGATCCATTTACATACTGATTGATATTTGTGTTAAACAAGCGGTCTTTTTTTCCCAATGTTTGTGTTGATTCTGTCAAAGTAATATGACCGCGTGGTATGATGTAAACAAACTAATCTGTTGGCTATGTCAAGATCACGTGTTCAAACCATCCAATAAAAACATTGAAAGAAAACATCAGACATCCCAGAAGTTTCCGATTCATTATAAGCAATCTCATTGGCTGCTGATGTTGTCCCCCACCAGACGGACAAAGCCGACGGATTTTAATAAGCTAGAAGATGACTCGCTGGACAAATTAATCCACATCAGCATGGATGACAGCGAGATGGACTATGAGAGGGTTGCCCAACATTGGGCCAAGCAAAAGCCAAGGAGAATTAATCTGCTTTAAAGGAGTAGAAAACTTAATCCATTAGTTTGGGTTTGCCGAAAGATTATGTGCTTATAAACACACTCACGAAGTGAAGTTGTCCAAATGTGTCAAATACAGCATAATTTCAAATAATAATCATAAGCAGTTTTGGCAGTGTGATGTCACTGGGATCCATTTAACAAAAGAAGGCTCCGGATTATTCTTTTGTTAAAGGCTCACAGTGACCTCACACTGCCAAATATGCTTATCATTATTATTCGCAATTATGCTACATTTGACACTTATAAACAAATTCCCTTCATGAAATGTGTTTAAAAGTACATAGTCTTTCTGCAAACTTAAACTGTAGAAATTAAGTTCTTTTTTCCTTTAAATACATGTTTTAATCTTAATCTAGTCCATTTAATAAAAAGTGCCAAAATTTAAACTTTATAATATGCAGTTGCCTTACTTTTCTTTTCAGTGCATCTTAGTTATGAGTCAAAATTTGCTAATGGGTAATAATGGTGAGAGACGTATAAAAAAAAAATCATCTCCATCCACTATTTTAAACATAAATTGGATATTTTTTGGTTTAAATAAAATATTGCTCTAAGAAATAATGTTGACAACTTCAGATATCACAAGCTATATTTCTCATCTCATCTCATTATCTCTAGCCGCTTTATCCTTCTACAGGGTCGCAGGCAAGCTGGAGCCTATCCCAGCTGACTACGGGCGAAAGGCGGGGTACACCCTGGACAAGTCGCCAGGTCATCACAGGGCTGACACATAGACACAGACAACCATTCACACTCACATTCACACCTACGGTCAATTTAGAGTCACCAGTCAACCTAACCTGCATGTCTTTGGACTGTGGGGGAAACCGGAGCACCCGGAGGAAACCCACGCGGACACGGGGAGAACATGCAAACTCCACACAGAAAGGCCCTCGCCGGCCCCGGGGCTCGAACCCAGGACCTTCTTGCTGTGAGGCGACAGCGCTAACCACTACACCACCGTGCCGCCCTCACAAGCTATATTTTCCCAATAAAATCATGAATTAATTTTTTGAAGTTGGTGAATTTTAGACACCCGACCGTAACAGTTCTGACTAACCAACTTCGACAAGGTTTGATTGCTATACAACTTATTGTCGGAATTAAATCAACTACACTCCATAAAACAGGTTTACTGAAGTGTTTAAAAAAACCACATACAATGGGCCTGCACATTTTCTAAACACGAAAAAATCATTTTAAAAAAAAAGACCCTTATGCACGTTACTGTGTCCGTCAGAAGTCAACATCAACTTGTGAATAAGAATATTCCAACTAAAAACATTAATATAGAACAATATATGTAATCAAATCACTTTAATATAAAAGCACCAATTGATTTATAATTAATTCTCGCCTTGGAATCTGCCTGTTTTCAAAATACATCGATGGTAAAATCAAAGGATCGCTGTCTGTCAGAAAATAACGTACACAAGACTGTATCGTACATCTCCGACCGGCATAGCACCGCATGATACACAAACCTCCAGGAAATCCACACTACCACAAGTTTTGATGACATCATCGCTTTCCGAGAAGATGGAGAAAATGGCCGCCTGAGCAGCGTGTGTTTGCAGTCTGTCAGGAAAGCTAACGTGCATAATACGTAACGCACGCAAGTATAGATTTGTTCTTCACTCACTAAAAATGAACCATAGCGATCGGGGAACTGGCTGAAATACTTCATAATGGATGTAAACAAAAATTTAATATGAATTTTACTATATAATTTTAGTCTTAGATTTCTCCTGTTACTTAAATATTCATATTCCCCTTTCCCTAGTCAGATCTTATAGTGCAATTAGAGTACATTTCAATGAATTCATCTTTGGTAATTTATGTCCGTCAAAAGTAACATGCATAAGTATACTAACCCACGTGTTTAATATTGTATTGTTCCACAGAGTCCTGTTTCCAATCCTTAATGTTAATAGTAAGTTACTACTGTTATGTTATGAGCATTTCTTCACAATGAATTCTTGTGTTATGTCGGTTCATAAGTGATAACAGAAAAGTTATCACCTTGGCTCTTGGTCGTGAATCTTTTCACCTGTTTCTTGAATAATTATATTCTCATTTTCTGGAAAGATCTTTGATATTTTCCATTAAGTATTGTAAAAACCTGATTATTTCATTCTTATATGCATGGAGTTTTGTAAAATAAGGAGAAAAAAAAACTAAAAATACTTATTTTTTTTCCGTCAAAAAATAACATGCATAAGCGTAGATTTGATAACTTCGCAGATGATTTTTTTGAAAATCCAGTGTGATTACTATCTTTTCAATTAATAAGTTTAATAAAATAATAAAAGTTTAATATGATGTAGTTTAATTTTTCAATAAAAGAATATGAATTTTGACATGATTTGTTACATATTATTACCCATTAGCAAATTTTGACTCTTATACATATATTATGGTAATTGCATCTGAAACATTCTAAATCATTAGAGTTATAGTAATACAGTAGCTTATTTTAAGGTGGCAGTTCTTAGGTTCAGATCCCTTTGTGATCAACAGGAGGTCATGATCGATTCTCTTCATTGGATTGCACAAGATGGAGCAAACCACTGTTAATATTTTCATGCACATTTTTGTTACAACACTACTTCATCATAGGTAATTAAGGGATCCCTGTAGATTTTCAATCCATCATATACCTCAGTAATCGAAAACAAAACAGTTTAACTTGCATATTGAACTTTAAGGTGAAATTTCAAAATGTGCATACATTAATACTATTTAGGTCAGAAATCACTGAAACACTGGTAAAAATCTATCCTATAAATCATGTATCTAAAACCTCTCAGAGACCCTGAAAATGCACCTGAGAGCATCTATTTTCAAAAAATTTTCCGGGGGACCATGCCCCCGGAGCCCCCTAGTTTCGCTTCGCACCTTTGGTGCTTGCTTTCACACCATTGGCACACAATTGTCTGTGTATTATCATGCCAGAATTTAGGGCTTTAATTTTTTTCTGGGGAAAACACTGCTAAAAGTAGATAAAGAGAACCTAGTTAAACAAATGAGAAAAATTATACTTGGTCATTTATTTATTGAAGAAAATGATCTAATATTACATATCTGTGAGTGGCAAAAGTATTTAACCTCTAGGATTAGCAGTTAATTTGAAGGTGAAATTAGAGTCAGGTGTTTTCAAATCAATGGGATGACAGTCCAGTGCAAGTGGGCACCCTGTTTTATTTAAAGAACAGGGATCTATCAAAGTCTGATCTTCACAACACGTTTGTGGAAGTGCATCATGGCACGAACAAAGGAGATTTCTGAGGACCTCAGAAAACGTGTTGTTGATGCTCATCAGGCTGGAAAAGTTTACAAAACCATCTTCAAGTTTATTTGTACATCTCTAAAAAGAGTTTGGACTCCACAGTCAGCCTCCAGACTCCACAGTCAGACAGATTGTGTACAAATGGAGGAAATTCAAGACCATTGTTACCCTCCCCGGGAGTGGTGGACCAACAAAGATCACTCCAAGAGCAAGGTGTGTAATAGTCAGCAGGATCACAAAGGACCCCAGGGTAAAGGCCAATTTATGCTGACAACGCAGTCCTCGCAGCCCCCCCCCTTCGCAGATGCTCTGCACGCACCTCTCAAAAATTGTGACCACCGCAGAAGCCTCGCAGACAGCGTCACAGACAAGAGGGCTCTGATTGGTCCACTCTACATCCGCTGTACACGCACTTCCGCTTCCCTACTTTCCCGGTTTGTTTTGTTTTCACTACTGCCATTTTTAAAAACACGAGCGAAGATGGAGCAGCACGAAGAGCGGTTGATCGAGGAAGTACGTACATCTATACGACTCCAGTTCTAGTCATTATAAGTAACGGGAGGATAAACACTCCACTAACCACACCCACCAACTACTCCTAGCGATTTCGCGACTTCGCGCCCCCCTTGCGTTGTGGCGGTGAATAACACCACGCACGCCTATTACTCCCCGCTCAACGATAAATTACAACTGTCTGTGAAAAGCTATCTGCGAAAGCCTTGTCGCAAGAGCATGCAGAGGCCCTAACTTCTAAGCAACTGAAGGCGTCTCTCACATTGGCTAATGTTCATGAGTCCACCATCAGGCAAACACTGAACAACAATGGTGTGTATGGCAGGGTTACAAGGAGAAAGCCACTGCTCTCCAAAAAGAAAATTGCTGCTCGTCTGCAGTTTGCTAAACATCACGTGGACAAGCCAGAAGGCTATTGGAAAAATGTTTTGTGGACAGATGAGACCAAAGTAGAACTTTTTGGTTTAAATGAGAAGCATTATGTTTGGAGAAAGGAAAAAACACTACATTCCAGCAAAAGAACCTTATCCCATCTGTGAAACATGGTGGTGGCATCATCATGGTTTGAGCCTGTTTTGCTGCATCTGGGCCAGGATGGCTTGCCATCATTGATAAAATTCCTCCAAGCCGGTGTGCAGGACTGATCAACAGTTACTAGAAATGTTTAGTTGCAGTTATTGCTGCACAAGGGGGTCACACCCGATACTGAAAGCAAAGGTTCACATACTTTTGCCACTCACAGATATATAATATTCGATCATTTTCCTCAATAAATGACCAAGTAAAATATTTTTGTCTCATTTGTTTAACTGGGTTCTCTTCATCTACTTTTAGTACTTGTGTGAAAATCTGATGTTTTAGGTCATATTTATGCAGAAATATAGAAAATTCTAAAGGGTTCACAAAACTTTCAAGCACCACTGTATGCTTGGGTGCTATTGTAACAATCAATAATTTACCAGGTAGTTATAAAGGTAATTTTAGACCCCTGCCAATAATAAATACAAGCCCAAACCCCAATATACACACACATATAGCATGATTATTCTGAAGGTGATAATATTGCTTATTTAATTTCATCATAAAACTTTGGTACATCAAAAAACTAATGCGAAACTAATTACTGTTAAATGCCCAATACCCATTACTTCATAGCACTTCTTTGGACAAAAATACCTTTGTGAACACTTTCTTTAAAAATATACTGGCTTTCATGACAATGAACTGCTGTGTTTTACCTGTACAAACTTGAAAATAGCAAATGCTGGGGCGCTATCATCACGAAATCTGAAGCCCAGGATGCTGAGCAGTTGTGTGTTGAAACAGCTGTCACCCAGGCCAAGCAATAAACTGCAGAACAATGCCAACTCCTTGCTGATCCCACAGTAAAACACATGATGAACAGAGAATCAAATATCGAGTCAAGACAAGTGAATCAACCAACAGCTAGTATGCCGAATGAAGAACGACACTTAGCACTGCTAATTAGGACATGTTGGTGCTACTGTTTGGCAAAACTATGCTTTATAATTCAGAAGTCACTCCTGTTTTCCTGCATTACCCAGGCATGATGAAGCCAAGCAGCTGTGTGCCTTCCTCTGGTGCTAAGGGAGCATCACTGGCTATGTTCAGGAATATTAGGTAGAAGGCCAAAAAATGGGTGACCAATCCCAAAAGCACCACAGGGTTCCTTCCATATCGGTTGCACTGGTTCAGCATTCCAAACATAGACCCACCTGATCAAAGAAAAGGTATCATTATAATGTCTCATACAGCCTCATTAAAACTCACACAATCTTACCAAGTATTTCACCAACACCAGTGAAAATTCCAGAGAGGCCAATGAGACTTTTGGCATCATCACCAAAGCGATTCATGGCTCCTATGCATGTCCCATAAACCCCACTGTAAAAAGTCAATTCCAGCCCTGCAAAAGGGAGGGGGGGGGGGGGGGGGGTTTAATAACACGCACACACTTTGGTTTGTGCATTTGAACTGCATTCTGTATTCCCACAACAATTTTTTTTTTGTGCTGATTTGGATGTGTTTGGGTCATTAGCTGCAAAATATCCCCAAACCCTCAATGAACGTACACATGTATTGAGGTTTTTCACCCACGTGACCAAGTCATGTGAGGCTGCCATTTTGGACGTCACGGCTCGAATCAGTTTGAATGCGAGGAAGGCGACAAACGAAAAACATAAAAGAAAAAGGAGCGAGATGCAGAAAACACCTTCACTGTCCAGCGACGTAGGGCATTTACAGGGCGAGCAGAGGGAGAAGTATTTGCAAAAATTGAGGTTAGCAGGCTTAGAGAACGACGTTTACCTGCTTCCACCAGGATTGTTCACTGACGTACGGAAGTACACGAAGCCCTCGTCTTTACCTGACTTCGGCCCACATGATCTGTATACCTATGTCGTTAAAAACCCATTGCCATACACAGGTATTGATCTGAAAGCGTATAAGAGTTTGGATACCTACAAATATTTTGTGTCAGGCTGGGTAACATGCCTACATCAGCGGGTCGTCCCTGGAGCCGGTGGTCGCCATCTTATTACAGCTAAGGTTTGTTCACATTTTCATTTACTTTCGGTCCTCAGGATAAACAAAATGTTATTAAAATGTCATTGAAATAACTTCTTAGTCTGTTGAGACATGGCCCGTTATAAATTTGCTGTTACCAGGCAATGACCAAGAACTGTATTATTAGGGTCGGTGTCTGTGTTGTAGCAGTGTACTAGCAACTAGCTGTTAGCACTAGCTAATGTCAACATCATAGCTGGTATGTTACTGTAGCAATGCTTACGTTCAGTCATTTGGATGACTGTTAAAACCTTTCAGTCTCAAGGTTTTCCTTTACTGTATTTACTAGTTTACTGTAATTATGATCCGGCAGCTATTTACACCGGATCCAGTGTAAATAGCTGCCGGAGCGCGCTCCGGCTTGCTCCCCCTCAAATTAAGCAGCGTGCTCCGGGAGCAAGCTGGAGCGCGCTGCTTAATTTGAGGGGGAGCAAGCCAGAGCGCGCTCCAGAACCTCGGCCGGAGCACTCCGGGAGCAAGCCGGAGCGCGCTCCGGAACCTCGGCTGGAGCACTCTGGGAGCAAGCCAGAGCGTGCTGCTTAATTTGAGGGGGAGCAAGCCGGAGCGCGCTCCGGCAGCTATTTACACTGGATCCGGTGTAAATAGCTGTCGGATCATAATTACAGTAAACTAGTAAATACAGCAAAGGAAAAACTTGAGACTGAAAGGTTTTAACAGTCATCCAAATGACTGAACGTAAACATTGCTACAGTAACATACCAGCTATGATGTTGACATTAGCTAGCTTGACCTTCAAAATGGCGGACACCAGGGCGTCACGTGACCCTGTGACGTCAGGTGAAAAACCTCAATAGTGGGTGTCGGGTGCACACGTCCTTTATCAGCAAAAGAGGATGAAAGAAAAGGGGTGGGGGGCAGTCAAAGGCAAGATCAGTGTCCATAGAGACTAAAAACAACTTTCTGGGGAAGGGGGGGCAACCCCAACCTCACTCTCTCCCTTATACACACCTTCATGGATTAGTAATTTGCATTTGTTTCAGAAGTTCAAAAGAAATTTTAAATCATTCTTCAGAGTGTATTATTGTCCATTCTTTTTATGGGTGTCCATAATTCTGGGATTTTTACTGTAATTTTAGAGTTAATTAAGTGGTTAAGTACAAGTATAGGGTTTACCTGTGTATGCAATGGATATGCTTAGCAGCAGCATTTCTTTAGTCATGGCCAGCTGAATGGATTTCTCTGTTCACACAACATGCATTAGTAGAACTTAAAACTAATTAGCAGAGTTTAAATGTGTTTTATACAGTATTTCACAGCAGCAGAGAAAACTTACTGAATGCCACCAAAGCCTGAGCACCTAGACCCTGGGGTGTGCTGCATAAAAATACAAACAATATTGAAAGAGGTTAGTCTTTGCTTTAAATATTAAGCATTATCTATCGAAAGCATTTCCTGCCCATACAGAGAGTCTCGTGATTTCCATACTCACACCACCACTGAGTCGCTTTCACAAACCTCTCCAGGCAACAGTGATTCAGACCCCTCAGAAGGCACAACCTCAATCTCAGTCCGCTGAATGAGAAAGAAGAGGAAGTTTCCAACCAGACTGATGACGGTGAGTGAAATGAACACTGTCTGACGGTCTTTGTCTGAGACATATAGGGAAGTAGCCATCACACACTTGAGCATTATTTCCAACTACACACAACTGCATCCACTGTACATACAATACTGAGAACACTGGGAAACACCATGACCCTCACCTGATATGTGAGCCTTCCCATGCCAGGCAACATAAATGTAAAGATTACCAAAGAACAAGCTGCAAGAAACAAAACACACACACTTCAAATCATTCCACTCAATTAATAATAATAATAATAATAATAATAATAATAATAATAATAATAAAGCAAGAAACATATAAATAAATAAAACCACCCAATCACACCTAAACTGCAGCAAAGCCCAAAATATCCCACTGTTACGGCCGATGGAGGAGTCACTGGAATTGATGGTGAGGAGATTCCCCTGAGCGGTCCACAGCACTGTGAAAAGTAAATTACATCAATTAGAAAAAGAAGAATGCCAAAGTTTTGTAGAAGTGCTTAAATAAGCATCACACAGTACCTGCTGCTGCAATTCCAACCAAGACTGAAGCAGTGTAGAAACTCCAGGTAAAAGGGTGAATAAACATAGCAATGTATCCACTAAAATGATATGAGAACATTTTCAAGGACACACACAGATATGTACTGTGCATATTTTATATATATATATATATATATATATATATATATATATATATATATATATATATATATATATATATATACACACACACACACACACACACCACTTGGGGAAGTGTTCGCTGACCTCACCTGTAAATTAGTCCACTGAAAAACAGTGACAACTGAGGTCCAATGACAGCTACCACTGAGGGAGCAATTAGGTTTGATGCAGAGAATACGCCATAGATAATAGCCATGCTACCAAAAAGGAATGAAGTTAATATTAGTAGAAAGCGTCATGTGTTCTGGTGATAAATGTGATTGGTCACAGAATTATAGCCAGTGAATTTACAGGACTTGAATACTGGGAAATAAACCTTAAGATTCCAATACAAGTAATGGATGCAACTTATACAAGAGCAATATAGAATCACATCATGACTTACTACATAGTAAAATGCACTCAAACAAGCTCAAAAAAATATTTGCTAAAAAGATAATACCTTGTGTACCCACTTCCATGGAATTCTGTGCTATTAAAACTCTTAATGACAGTTTGCTGTAAAAAGACCAAAACACAATTCTGAGCCAAGCATAATTTTCTTTTTTATGCCTCTGCAAAATATAACATTTCAAAACGTGGAGAAAAGAATGGCATGGCAAATAGTGAAAACTCATTTTGACACTGAAATTCCTGTGACATATGACTGGAAAGAGAGCCTAAAATAAAATTTCACTTTTTTAAAAAGATGCGTCTCATACTTCAATGTTTCCACAGGTCTGGAAGGCAGTGAACAAGAACATAAAGCCAAGACCCAATACAATGATGTTTAACAGCAATTTGCTTTCTGGCCTCATCTTGGTGTGATGTTCTTACTCGATCACACCCTGAAAAGCACAGAAAAAAAAAAAATATCAGGTGACCTCTGCAAGACAAACATGTAAAACAGATCCTTAAATGCTACACTTATCTGGTCTATGGACTGTTACAGCCCTGCTACATTTGGGCTCTGGCCTAGAGGAATAGTGCAGGTCTTAGTAAAATGAGCTGGAGATAGATGATGAAAAGCTGGGTCTGTAGGGAATAAAGAGGCTTTGGAACTGGGGTATACTGACAGCATTTATAATACATACAATTCAGGACACAGAAGATACCTTTAACAAGTGGGCAGTTGAAAGATAACCAATGTAGCAAATGGTCCCCTAGAGAGACACGTAGACACCGCACATAATGCAAGCACTGAGGAAACAAAAGCAGGCAACTTATGCCGCTTTTCCACTACCAACGCGGCCGAGTTGGGCTGAGCCGTGCCGTGCTGAGTTGGGCTGAGTCGGGCTGAGTCGAGCTGAGTGGGGCTGTTGGAGTTGCATTTCGACTACAACCGCGCTGAACCGTGCTGGCTGGAAGTGGGTGGACACATTGGGTGGAGTTAGCGAAAGTGGGTGGACATCACGTGATGTCATTAGGCGGCGCAAACAGTGACAGTGACCTTTTAAGCGGTAGTCTCACGACCCAGATAGTAAACAATAAACATGGAGTCGTTAGTGTTGCTGGTCTTGGTGCTGTGGCTTGTTGTCACCGACAACGCCAACAGATACTGGCAAGAGCGTATAGATGAGGCGAGGCGCATAAGGCTTCAGAAATTCTCGTAATTCGTAATTCTTCCGGGTTTACAGATCCCAGCGTGCTCACGGGGCGTGTGTGGGCATGTGAGGACACTCCTCCTCACCAATCAGTGCACAGGGGAGTGTCTCCTCACGCCCCTAGCCCCACTCGGCTCGGTTTGGCTCACTTCAGCCCCACTCCAAAACCGTGCGAGTTTTGGGGGCTGAGCAGGGCTGAAGCGAGCTGAGTCGTGCTGTTCTGAGGTAGTCGAAACGTGAGCCGTGTCGGGCTGAAGTGAGCTGAAGCGAGCTGAAGTAGGGTAGTGGAAAAGGGCCATAAGACAAATTATGCATCAACATGTCCATGCATGCATGTGTGCGAGTGAGTGAGTCAAAGGGTAGGCTTGCCATCGCTGCCATGTTTGCTTTAAAGATGGAGCTCTTTCCATTTCAGCACATTCTGGTGACTGACTGGCCCAGCGGTAATAACGGACACTTGGTCCACCAATCGGGCAGAAAGGTACAGAGAAAAGGAGAGAGAACGCGAACAAGCAAACAAGCAAACCAAAGCAGCATGCAGACAAACACCGACACACGCACACCAACACCTGTGCATATAACACAACCCACCTGAAAAGTCTCAAGTCTACTTTTTTGTATACTGCTTTTCACAATAGACATCGTGACAAAGCAGCTTAACAGTAAAATAGAGATTTTAAAACATATGAACTAATACATTTATCCCTAATGAGCAAGCCTTAGGTGAAAGTGGCAAGGAAAAACTTCCAGAAACGACACAAGGAAGAAACCTGGAGATGAACTAGGCTCAAAAGGGAACCAATCCTCATGTGGGTAATAACAGTGTGATTATAAATAACTTGCTTCTATATGTCCTAAATGGTCAAAAGTGCAGTTGTGTACAAAGGAAAATTCATTGTAATTTTAAACATGAAGCCTATTTTGTTGAGGTTATCAAATGTTCATTGAAGGGTGCAGACCCAAAAAAAAAAAAAAAAAAAAAAAAAAAAAAAAAAGTACAACTGCAGTCCTAAAGTTATCATGGCAATTGTAGTCCAAAGCAATCATAGCAAAACTGACTGTACAGAGCAATCTTCTACTCGTGCATCTCAAAAAGTTAGAAACTTGTGGAAAAAAAAGTAAACATTCATATGCTCCATATTCATTACATGTGAAGGGAAATATTTCAAGCCTTTTTTGGTTTTAATTTTGAAGAAATTAGCTCATGAAAGTCAGAAATCCAGTACCTCAAATTATTAGAAAACTTCCTAAGATCTATCAAAAAAGGGATTTACAATCCAGAAAATGTCCAACTTCTGAAAACTATGTTCATTTGTACATTCAATACTTGGTTGGGGCTCCTTTACCACAAATTACTGAATCAATGCAGCATGGCATGGAGGCAAATCAGCCTGTGGCACTGCTGAGGTGTTCTTGAAGCCCAGGTTGCTTGGATATTGGCCTTAAGCTCATTGGTTCAGCCTCAGCTTTTTTGAATCAGGCGTTTCTCATCTTCCTCTTGACAATACCCCATCAATTCTCTCTAGGCTTCAAGTCAGGTGAGTTGGCTGATCAATTAAGCCCAATATCATGGTTAGCAAACCATTTGGTAGTAGCTTTGGCACTGTGGGCAGGTGCCAAGTCCTGCTGGAAAAGGAAAATCAGCATCTCCATAAAGCTAGTCAGCAAATGGAAACAGTAAATGCTCCAAAATCTCCTTGTCGGGAGCTGCGCTGACTTTGGACTTAAAACACAGTGGACCAACACCAGCAGATGACACAGGACCCCAAATCATCACAGACTGCAGAAAAACGCTCAACTTCAAATACTTTGGATTCTGTGCCTCTCTACTCCTCCTCCAGATTCTACGACCTTGATTTCCAAATGAAATGCAAAATGTACTTTCATCTGAAAAGAGGACTTTGGACTACTGAGCAACAGTCCAGTTCTTTCTCTCCTTAGCCCAGGTAAGATGCTTCTGACGTTGTCTCTGGTTCAGGAGTAGCTTGATATTAGGAATGCAACAGTTGTAGCCCTTTTCCTGAAGGCATCTGTGCATGGTGGCTCTTAATGCACTGACACCAGGCTCAAATCCACTCCTTGTGGAACTCTCCCAAGTTCTTGAGTCAAGTTTTCTTGACAATCCTCTCAAGACTGAGGTCATCCCTGTTGCTTGTGCAACTTTTCCAGCCAGCCTTCTCAGCAATGACCTGCTATGGCTTTCCTTCCTTGTAGAGGGTATTGATTGTCTTCTGGACAACTGTCAAGTCAGCAGCTGCATGTACTAAACTAGCCTGACTGACACACACACACACAGTAAAGTGGTGCTTGAAAGTTTGTGAACCCTTTAGAATTTTCTATACAATTACACCAGATACTGAAAGCAAAAGGTTCACATACTTTTGCCACTCCTGAGAGTGTAACATTGGATCATTTTCCTCAATAAATAAGTTACCAAGTATAATATTTGTCTCATTTGTTTAACTGGGTTCTCTTTATCTACTTTTAGGACTTGTGTGAAAATCTGATGTTTTAGGTCATATTTATGCAGAAATATAGAAAACTCTAAAGGGTTCACAAACTTTCAAGCACCACTGTATGCCTGCTGTCACGTAATGGTGAAGCACAGTGCATGTTGGGCACCAAGTGCAAGCAGGAACTCCAGCAAGACCACCTGCAACAGCATAACTAAGATGGAGCCAGAAGGTAACCGACATGAGGGTGTCATGAGACATAAGGCAGCCAGTTACTCCACCATGAACAAACCTGAGTGAATGAATGAGTGGAAGGGGCTACAACATCCTTATATCCCAATTTACCAAAAACACATTGCCCTGGAACCCTGTTTTGAGCCTAGACTTAAAACGCAGAGGAAGGCAGGCCAGTTTAGCACCTGCAAATCTTACTACAAAGTCATGCTGTTGTAACATGTGCAGAATGTGGCTTGGCATTGTCTTGCTGGAATAAACAGGGACACCCCAACATCGTTTGGATGGCAGCACATTTTACTCCAAAACCTGTGTACACACACACACACACACACACACACACACACACACACACACACACACACACCTTTCAGCATTGTGCACCTTCACAGATGTGCAGGTTACCCATACCATGGGCACCAAAACACCCCCATACCATTAGCATGGAAGAACATCCATAATTTCCAAAAATAATTTGAAATCTGGACTTTTCAGACCACAGCACACTTTTCCATTTTACATCAGTCCATCCTGAGATGGTCCCAAATTCTCTGGACCCAAGCTGGACCCATTTCTGGATGTTGTTCATAAATAGCTTTCGCTTTGCATTTGTAGATGAAGTGACACTGACTACGTTTACATGCACGTCCAAATCGAGCTGCTGTTGGTAATCGAGCAAAGGGTCCCAGCAGGGGTGCCAGAGAAATCCAATCCTACATGCACAAGTGAAATCGGGCTATTGTGCAAGGTGCATTGTGCACCCGAGCCACACGTGGCGCTACACGCCCCATCGTGTTGGTACACTTCCAGTTGTCGTCATGAAGAGCTATAGTGTTGCCAGATACTGCTGACGTATCCCAGCCCAAAACATGTTCAAATCCGCTAAAATGCACTTAAAACACCCAATCTGGCAACAGTAGTAGTTCCGTGTTCAAGCTGTTAGGCTTGCTCTAACAGACTATGGCTACAAACTGTCCGGCGCAGACCACTGTTTTGTAAGACAACTTATTTTGCACAATAATATTTTTCTAAAGTCCATTTTTTGCTTACAAAAAAATTTTTTTTTTGCTTACAATTTAACTTATGTCTTAATAAACACACAAAGTTCAGTTGTTTTGTTTTTATTGACATTCTTCAGATGTTGGACATGTATACACACAAATACAATGACTTCTGTACACAATTCACAGCTATGCAACAGCTGTACAGATGTATTTGGTGATACAGTAAGTGAGCTAAATTTTAACAGTGCAAACAATGCCACAAAAAGAAAAGATTCATGCTGTTGTCATGATTCGTTGTCATGCCGACCGAGGCTGTTGTGTTTCCCGCTTGTGGTCTCGTCACTCGTCACTTCCGGAAGTAGCTCGACAACTAGCTCGATAGGGTATACATGCGCAAAATAGCTCGGCAGAAATCGCATAAACTAGGTCGTGTAGCTCGATTCCGAGAAATCAAGTTCGGTTCAATTTCAGCCGAATTAAGGTGTATACATGGCATTTTGAACTTCGATTTCAGTCGAGCAACGGCAGAAATTCGATTCTCTCTATGTGCATGTAAACGTAGTGACTGTTTACCAATAATGGTTTTCAAAATTGTTCCTGAGCCCTTGTGGTAATATCCTTTATACCAGGGGTTCTCAGCCTTTTGTGCTTCGTAGCCCACCTATTCATATTTGTAATGAGTCGGGGCCCATCAAAAAAGATCCCCAATAATTTTGGCTCATCTATTCTATTAGAATCTAATAATCTATTGTCAAGTGTATTAATGGAATGCAACATCACTCCCTGTTACAGATGGGAGCCCACTGCAAGAAAAACAAGTTGTTTTTAATTGCAGGTATTGTATTTAAAACTATATGGATGTGCCAGAAGCCAAACACAAAAATATGCATCCAGGGCATTCTCAGTCAAAAAGGATTAATGATCCAAAAGTGGAATCTGGTCGATTAACACGCACTTATTGCCATGTTTGTGTACAGCAAACAAGCAAGTTATTAAAACCAAGAAGTACACTCAAAAGGAAAAAAAAAAAAAATCAATGGGATAAATCCTTACACGTTAACAAAGAAGGATTTTTTTCTACGAGTTGGAAAATTATCCATCCGTTGAGTTCCCAAACATCTCAAACTACCTGGTACTGCAGACATCGTTCTACTTGGACAAACAGATGAAAACCTGGAAGAGCAAGGAGGAGTCCAACTTTTCATATGTGGCTGGGTTATAGATCTGGGGATCAGGACACTACAAGATAGACAGCAGTAGACGGATCCAAGTGCAGGAAGTGTGTTTATTAGCAGGTGTGATATTTACAAAAACACAAATGAAAGCAGAATCATAAAGCACAGTATTTAAACAGCATTATAAAAATATAGCTAGAAACAAACATGACCGTAATAATACTTTGCAAAGCCTCTGTGAAAACAATGCCTATATCGGTCCATATTTGCTGATTGTGTTCAAATCAGGAGTTTCCCCCATAACGACTGGGTCACAAGAATATGCACCATGCGCTCCGTGAGCGCATGCAGCCGCTCCGTGAGCGCATGCAGCCGCTCCGTGAGCGCATGCAGCCGCTCCGTGAGCGCATGCAGCCGCTCCGTGAGCGCATGCAGCCGCTCCGTGAGCGCATGCAGCCGCTCCGTGAGCGCATGCAGCCGCTCCGTGAGCGCATGCAGCCGCTCCGTGAGCGCATGCAGCCGCTCGAGCTGAGCCAGATTCAAGTGTGCAAAGGCGTGACAGTCAAGTGCTCGGGTGCTGTGTGACCACAACTTTTAGATCATGTGTACATTGCCATGCATCACTGCCAAAATGCCTCATTTTCATCGAGAACCCATTGCAAAGCATTGGGAGCTGTAGTGTGACCATAGCTTAAAAGGAACAGTCCACCGTACTTCCATAATGAAATATGCTCTTATCTGAATTGAGACGAGCTGCTCCGTACCTCTCCGAGCTTTGCGCGACCTCCCAGTCAGTCAGACGCGCCGTCACTCCTGTTTACTCCTTTTAGCAATGTAGCTAGGCTCAGTATGGCCAATGGTATTTTTTGGGGCTGTAGTTAGATGCGACCAAACTCTTCCGCGTTTTTCCTGTTTACATAGGTTTATATGACCAGTGATATGAAACAAGTTCAGTTACACAAATTGAAACGTAGCTATTTTCTATGCTATGGAAAGTCCATAGCATAGAAAATCGCTACGTTTCAATTTGTGTAACTGAACTTGTTTCATATCACTGGTCATATAAACCTATGTAAACAGGAAAAACGCGGAAGAGTTTGGTCGCATCTAACTACAGCCCCAAAAAATACCATTGGCCATACTGAGCCTAGCTACATTGCTAAAAGGAGTAAACAGGAGTGACGGCGCGTCTGACTGACTGGGAGGTCGCGCAAAGCTCGGAGAGGTACGGAGCAGCTCGTCTCAATTCAGATAAGAGCATATTTCATTATGGAAGTACGGTGGACTGTTCCTTTAAGGAGATGGATGTGACGCTGGATGCAACCCAGCAACTGTACCACAGGGTATCTGCACATTTTTCAAATACAAATTTAAAGACTTTTAAGACCTTTTCAAGACCTCTAAATGGAAAAATTAAGACTGTACCATGGCAAAGAAAGTGATAACAACTTAAAACTTTTCTGCAGTAGTTTTTTTACTAATTTTAAGAAGAATGCACACAATTGGTGAACAACAGGGTGCATCAATGGAAACTGTTAGACATGCAAACAGCTGAAGCAAAGTCATGCGTTTTGGGCCTGCAGAACTACTGTAGCAGCAAGGAGAAGACTGGTGTTTACTGGAGAAAACACCATGAATCATTTCAAAAACGAAAACAATAAAAGGCAAGTAGAACCAGCTGAACAACCTTAGCCGGCATTATTTCAATCCCCAAAGATTATCTTTGATGTGTGATTTTGTGTCCGACGGCAAAATCAGTCTGAGTGTCGTACAGTATACAGCTGGCTGAGGAAGTTCTCAAGTATCTTCTGCATTATAGCAGGTAACAGCATAAACCTGTTTATGCAGTCATACAAATCATCAGAGCGTTACATTAAACACAAAAAAACGGTCACCTTTCATAACCATTATCAATATTAATCAATGTGTTCTAATAACTAATCAGTGCAATTGTTATATTCATTATTCAAAAATAATCATTAATTATTATCTATAATCCATGAATAATTGTTTGTATTACTACTAATAACTACTTTTTTAATAATTTTAAAAAATGAACTCAATTTTATAGCATTTTAATTACTACTTAATTAATAAGCAGTGATTATCAAAATGTAATTTAATAATTAATTAGTAATTATCAACTACCACTTAATTATACTAATTAATAAGTAGTGATTATTAAAATGCTATAAAATTGAGTTATAAGATTAGTTAAAATTATTATTAAAAAGTAGTTATTATTATTATTATTAGTAGTAGTAGTAGTAGTGATAAACAATTCATGGATTATAATAATTTGTTTTTAATAGTGAACATTGATAATTGTACTGATAACATTAACAAGTATTACTAGTAGTATTATTGTTTATTATTATTATTAGTAGTAGTACAGTTATTTTATATCAATGTTCACTATTTTAAAAAATTATCTATAATCCATGAGTATTTGTTTGTATTGTACCAGTTACTACTTTTTAATTATTTGTAATAATTCGTAATAACTTAATTTTATAACATTTAATAATCCCTAGTACTTATTAATCACTAATTCATAAGTAGTAATGATTAATAATCAATAATAATTACTACTACTAATTATTATTAGTGGTTGTTAATATTATTCTTATATTAAAAACACTTGTAGACGATAGGTAATAAAAAAAACGTTTTGTACAAATTATATTGTACTATATTTAGAATTATTGTATTTTCTGTAGTTCTTTTTAATTGAGGTTTATATATTTTATATTAAACTTGGTACAATAAACAATGCTAATTATGTAAAAAAATGATGCTAATCATTATTAGTAGTAGTATTATGGACTTATAGGGCATAATACTACTACTTTCACGACCGGCATTTTTAAAAACACGAGCGAAGAGCGGTTGATTGAGGAAGTACGTACATCTATACGACTCCAGTTCTAGTCATTATAAAAAAAAAAGTTCAAGTCATTATAAGTAACCGGAGGATAAACACTCCACTAACCACACCCACCAACTACTCCTAGCGACTTCGCGCCCCCTTGTGTTGTGCCGGTGAATAACATCGCGCACGCCTATTACTCCCCGCTCAACGATAAATTACAACTGTCTGCGAAAAGCTATCTGCGAAAGCCTTGTCGCACGAGCATGCAGAGGCCTTCACAACCACCACACCACACCACACTTCCTCCAGTAGCCTCCTAACGTTAGTTCTTGATCTACGGAACGCACAGAACCAATGCTGCCCCCAAAAAGGTACGCTGGTCACTTAAAATTACAGTTAAAAAAATACCCCAAACCGGCTGGAGACATTTCACTCGTTCTGTCCAATATTAAATTTAATACCTCCCTTTCGAAAATTCCAGTCATTCCAAACAATTTAAGACTTTAAAACTGAAAGTTGTATTTAAGACTTTAAGGACACGTGAGAACCCTGTTAATTATATTGATGGCTCTTCCCAGTTATCAGCTATTCTTTGGGGGGGGGGGGGGGGGGGGGGGGGCGCTGAAACTGTAACCACATTCACCATCAGTAGTCAGTATAGAACCTATGTGGAATCTGATTGGGGAACAGCTAAAAAGGGCAAACTCAAAAAGGACTTGAAGTAGGTTTAGCTAAACCATGTTTCAACAAATAGTAAAATGGACTTTCTTCATAGCAGCTTGGTCATATTAATGTGATATGCTTGCTGTAGAACTTTCTCAAGTTTGTCATTTCAACAATATACAGTTGGTACAGTACACTTAAATGTTTCTCCAGGACCATGGTACTACATCAAACATACAACAAAGCACATGAATGCAACTAGTGTAAACATTGCAGAATATAAACCACAAAAAATGCAAAACAGCAAGGACAGTCGGGGGAGGAGAGAAACACCTAGCACAGTGCCAGTCATTAAATGTACAGAAAGCTTGAGTGTGTTTTAAGGTAGCAATTTGTTTAAAATAAATAAATAAAATAAATAGAGGAGTTGTGCAAGTGATAAGCATTTTAACGCTAAAAAGTGATGCATTATTGTTCACTGTGCAAAGGTTGCAGTAGAAGTGGTGTGATCAATCTGTGTGTATCAGTCCAGTCCCTCAGATGGCATGTGGGAAGAAACTGTTAAAGCCTGGCTGTGAAGGCCCGAATGCTTCAGTACTTTTTTCCAGACAGCAAGAGAGTGAAAAGATGTCAATGATCCCAAGCACCCTTCACACAATACTGGTGGCATAAATGTCTGTGAAGGAGGGAAGAGAGACTCCAATGATCTTCTCAGCTGTCCTCACTATCTGCTATAGAGATCTTGCACGTGACGTCACAGCCGATCCAGATTGTGACAGACGCCATCGTGTCGGTCAAACGCCATATTCCGCCTTCTACTTCTGGTTCTACTTCTGCTTTTACTTCTACCTTTTCTTCTGGAAAACCCTACTATATACAATTCTACTACAACGGCTGTGGCTACAAGCTCTCCCTACCTGTGCACGGTTTTTATGTTTTTTGTGTGTATTTTTGCGTGTTGTTCATCTGTACCGGACTTCATTATCCACTACAACCGTATGGACTTACTGGACATTGGTTTCCAGCAGAAAATGACGGTTTGTAGCGATTTCCATCGCATGCACAACATTCCGGACGAAAAAAAAAAAAAAACCATTCCGGACGAGACCAGACTGCGAGACCAGCGGGGTCTCCGTGGATTGTTATCGGAAGCAAAGCGAAGGAGGCAGCGCCGGGAGCCGAAGCAAAAGCGAGGCTACAGGCAGAGCCGGCCTGTTGACTAAGCTCAGAAAACAGCTACTCAAACCTCCACTGCCAAGCCTCTACCTCTCCAACGCCAGATCCATGTAAACAAGACGGACGATTTGGAATTACCTTATTCTATTCTATAATCGGCTGGACTTACCCATCCAGTGAGGATCATTTTCTTGTTTACAAGATGCCACATCTGAGTCGCTGACAAATCCTGAATTTCTGTAAAGAAAACTGTCCAGAGATTTATAAGCACGCAGTGCTTCACCACTGAACAGCGAGGGAAAGTTGATGAGCTAATCATACACGTCCGGGTATTCCGCTGGCAGTTCAAAATCCGGTCGTGAAAACTCCGTCCGGAAAGCCATAAGGGTCACAAATCTGTAGATCGTTTATTTTAGACATATATCTAGTTATCTGTTCATTAGAAAAATGAGCCGTGTAGTCCGTCGGTTGAAATTGATACATTCTGTACACGAGTGCAGCAGTATTCAGTGGTGTTTTTTACCGACAAGATGGCGGTTGTGCACTTTCCGGTCACGTGACTGCAAGATCTCTATAATGTCTTGTGACTTGAGACGGTGCAATTCCCAAACCAGACCATGATGCAGTTGCTCAGTATGCTCTCAAATCGTCCCTCTGTAGAGGACTGAAGATGGGTGATGGGGTTTTCCTCAGCCTTTGTAAGAAGCTGAGATGCTGCTGGGTTTTTTTTGGCTATGGAACTGGTGTTGAGGGGAACAGGTGAAGTTTTCCACTAGATGAACAAGGAATTTGGTGCTCTTGAGCTCCACAAGTGAGCAGTCTATGTACAGTGGAGAGTGGTCACTCCGTGTTCTTCTGAAGTCAACAACCATCTCTTGTTTTGTCCACCTTCAGAGATCACGTCAACAACCTACACCAGTCTGATAGCCATTGCACCACCTCTTTGTATGCAGACTCGTTCTTACCGAGGAAAGCCACCACAGTCATGTCATCAGCAAACTTGATTCAATCTGTGCATTACTGCACAGTCATGAGTCTGCAGCAGTGGACTGAGCACATAGTCCTGGCTTTTGGGGGGGGGGGGGGGGGAGCTCTCAGTATGGTGGTGCTGGAAGTTCTGCTCCCAATCCAGACTGACTGGTCTCTCAGTCAGGAAATCCAGGATCCAGTTACAGAGGGAAGGTGTTCAGGTCCAGCAGGCTCAGCTGCTGAGGAACATGTTGAATGCTGAACTGAAGTCTATGCACAGCAATCGAACATGCACATCCTTTTTGTTCAGGAGGCTAAGGGCCAGATGAAGTTGGTGGCTATGGGGTCATCTTTTGACTGGTTTACAAACAAAGGGGTGCAGAAGGAGGCAGCAGGTTCATTGTGTGCCTCATGACAAGCCACTCGAAGCACTTCATAATGATGGGTGCGAGTACAATGGGACAGTTGTCAGGACACTGAAGACTTCTTCAGCATGGGAACAATGGTAGGGGTCTTGAAGCACTTTGGAATTATAGCATTGATCAGGGAGATGTTGAAGAGGTCAGTGAGAACATCTGCCAGCTGGTCTGCACAACTTCGTAGCACTTTACTGGGGATGTTGTGACCGGGATCGAAACGGGAATTTGGGAGCACTGGTCCATTTGGACCAGTGCCTCTCAGATGTACTGGTCCGAATGGAGTAGCACTGGTCTGTATTTATAATTACAAATTTCAAGCCGATTTTATATATTTATTCATATAATACAACCATATTATACATGAGTGATCAATTTCAACTGTCTATAAACTTCTTCCTCAGTCATCTCATTATCATCACAATCTTCGAAACCCTCATCCAGATCATCATCATCTATCGGGTCATTCACCACATCATGCTGCACCTCCTCGTCATCTTCATCTCCCACCTCCTCATTCTGTCTCTCCTGGGGCTCTACATCTCCTGCCACATACTCCCTCTCATCACCTGCAGGCTGCTCTGGCTCATCATACTTGTTGAGCGATATCCGTTTGTTTTGATAGCTGTCAGAAATGTCAAGCCAAGGACTTTTAAACTTCGCGGGGGTCTAATCTATCTGACCAATAGCGGTTCAAGTTACATTTGTCTTCACGGGCAGCAACGAAAATGAACGGGAAGAAACAAAACTTCGCGCAGCCATGCTGCATGTAGCAGTGTATACTGAGCATGTAAACAATATGGCGGCGCCCGTGTCTATGCCAACTTGACAAATGTCTCAAAATCTATTGAAATTATCGTAAAAAACGGTAAAGTAGACCAAGTTCTGCTTAAAATGGGCGAGAATCATTGATAGAAACCATCGAGGCAGTGAGTAGTTTGATATATATAGCGTGGCGAGCCAGTCACCCACTCGGTCAAGTACATGTCACTAGTCGCCCGTACCCTTTCCAACTCGCATTGGCGAGTGGGCAACCGCCCGTTTCGATCCCTGTTGTGATGTCCAGCAGCCTTCCATGAGTTGACTCTGCATAGAGTTTCCCCACATCAGCTATGGTCAGACACAGCACCTGGTCACTGGGAAGAGGGATAGGCTTCCTTGCTGCCATGCACCTCAAACCATGCACAGAAGCTGTTCAGCACATTTGGAAGGGAGGAATCATTGTCACAGGCAGGTGGTGTTGTCCTGTAGTTCATGATGGCCTGGATGCCCTGCCACATGCACCATTTGTCACCTTGGCCATGAAAGTACAGTGGAGCTTGAAAGTTTGTGAACCCGTTAGAATTTTCTATATTTCTGCATAAATATGATCTAAAACAGCATCAGATTTTCACACAAGTCCTAAAAGTAGATAAAGAGAACCCAGTTAAACAAATGAGACAAAAATATTATGCTTGGTCATTTATTTATTGAGAAAAATGATCCGATATTGCATATCTGTGAGTGGCAAAAGTATGTAAACCTCTAGGATTAGCAGTTAATTTGAAGGTGAAATTTGAGTCAGGTGTTTACAGTCAACGGGATGACAATCAGGTGTGAGTGGGCACCCTGTTTTATTTAAAGAACAGGGATCTATCAAAGTCTGATCTTCACAACACACGTTTGTGGAAGTGTATCATGGCACGAACAAAGGAGACTTCTGAGGACCTCAGAGGAAAAAAAAAAAAAAAAAAGGTGTTGTTGATGCTCATCAGACTGGAAAAAGGTTACAAAACCATCTCTAAAGAGTTTGGACTCCGCTAAACCACAGTCAGACAGACTGTGTACAAATGGAGGAAATTCAAGACCACCAGGAGTGGTCAACCAATAAAGATCACTCCAAGAGCAAGGCGTGTAATAGTCAGCGAGGTCACAAAGGACCCCAGGGTAACTTCTAAGCAACTGAAGCCCTCTCTCACATTGGCTAATGTTAATGTTCATCAGCCACTGCTCTCCAAATAGAACATAGCAAACTGCAGACAAGCAGCAAAAGATCACGGACAAGCCGGAAGGCTATTTGATAAATGTTTTGTGGACGAATGAGACTAAAATAGAACTTTTTGGTTTAAATGAGAAGCATTATGTTTGGAGAAAGGAAAAACACTGCATTCCAGCATAAGAACCTTATCCCATCTGTGAAACATGGTGGTGGTATCATGGTTTGGGCCCGTTTTGCTGCATCTGGGCCAGGACGGCTTGCCGTCATTGATGGAATAATGAATTCTGAATTATACCAGCAAATTCTAAAGGAAAATATCAGGACATCTGTCCATGAACTGACTCAAGAAAAAGGTGGGTCATGCAGCAAGACAACGACCCTAAGCACACAAGTCGTTCTACCAAAGAATGGTTAAAGAAGAATAATGTTTTGGAATGGCCAAGTCAAAGTCCTGACCTTAATCCAATCAAAATGTTGTGGAAGGACCTGAAGCGAGCAGTTCATGTGAGGAAACCCACCAACATCCCAGAGTTGAAGCTGTTCTGTATGGAGGAATGGGCTAAAAGTCCTCCAAGCTGGTGTGCAGGACTGATCAACAGTTACCAGAAATGTTTAGTTGCAGTTATTACTGCACAAGGGGGTCACACCAGATACTGAAAGCAAAGGTTCACATACTTTTGCCACTCAGATATGTAATATTGGATCATTTTCCTCAATAAATGACCAAGTGTAATATTTTTGTCTCATTTGTTTAACTGGGTTCTCTTTATCTACTTTTAGGACTTGTGTGAAAATCTAATGTTTTAGGTCATATTTATGCAGAAATATAGAAAATTCTAAAGGGTTCACAAATTTTCAAGCACCACTGTAGCTGTGGATTCTCTGGGTGTGTGCGTGTGTGCTTTGCTGCTCTGATGGGCCAAGACAGTTTGGCCCTCGCTGCTCTTAAGGCCACCGTATCACCTGCTCTGAAGGCGATATGGTTTGAAAGCACACCACTTTCAATGGCTCTTCCCCAAGTCACTGGCATCAGGCAAGGCCAAGGACTGGAGGCTTGTTCCTCACAGCAGGCCGAAGTCATGTAGCTTCTCCAGCAGATCATCCTTTATGATGTTTTCTGCATAATTTCCGTACTGAAGGAGTGTCTGGTAATGGTAGACACGAACACAAGTTGATCCAATGTCAACGTACTGTACAAGGTCGGGCAAAGGAACAAGATGACAAGAAAGCACCATCTTTGATCCAGAGACACCACTACGTGCTACTGCCATGCCATCATCTTGACAACAAGGCTTATTTAAGGATACCTGTATATCATGCTGTAGAACATTGGTTTGAGAAAGAACATCAACAAACTAGAATGCATTTCCAGAGAAAATGCAAAAAAGTGTGCTTGCTCAGGCGTGCCGCCATGGCGACATGGCAAGAGAGGCGACCGCACGCCCATACGACAAGTTGTGTGTCAACACGCGAAAGTTTGGCCACACATTTTTGCTCATTGTGGCGCCCGCTTGTGGCCAAATGAGACCAGATTTGATGAGGGTACATGAACTGGTGCCGAAAGTCATCAACAAATATGGTCTTGATACATCAAAGCGTTTCTGAGATATGAGCCAAAATACGTTTCTGCCAATTGTGAGGCCCCCTAGTGGCCAAATGATATCATATCTGATGAGGGTACTTTGGATGGTGTCCAGTCATGCCACTAAATATGGTCTTCATACGTCAAAGCGTTTCCGAGATATGAGCTCACTTCCTGGTTGGTGGCTTCGCCATCAATTTTGATCGGCTGCCACGGGCGAACGCTTTGACATACAAGAGCGAAACAAATAACATTCATTAGTAATTCTTGTGTCATACACTTCGATGTATGAGAGCAAATGAGACACACTCTCATTAAAGACAGGTGTTCTTTGTTAACGGCGCACGCACGCCGGAGCTCGTTAGGCACGTGCGCCGTTAACAAAGAACACCTGTCTTTAATCAATGAGCGCTTATTTAGCTTGGCTGGACATGTGGTAGATGATAGAAGAAACAGACTCTCTGGTGACAAGGTAGAAATGCTTCTGTTTTCAAAGAAAAACTTGCCATTGATGCACAAGTAATTACAATAGTCAAGTGTGCGTTCACTGGCTAATAGATTAAACACTCTTACATGCACTTAAGTTTCACCTATTTATTTTTATTTGTATATCCTTATATGGCAAGTGTATCACCTGTTTTCATTGAAAAAGACCATACAAATATGATACAATGGCATATGGCACTATGACTGAAAATTATTTTTGTATTTTTTGTTACTGAATGTGGGAAGAAGAGGGCTGTTCCATAAAGGTTAAGTTTTCAGACCTAAATATGAAAGAGTGTTCCAAAGCAATATATCCAAATATAGTGATTTTTTTTTGTGCCAGATATTGGATGTGAAAAGAAGAAAATGTTTGTGGTTGTGTGAATTTCCCATTACAGGAATTAATACGTTAGCCTATTACCAAACATCTAGTTAGATTTGTACAAAGAGAGAGAGAAAAAAAAAAAGTCTTTGTTTTACAACCTTGGTTGCACTTGATTCCATTGGAAATTACTCTACAAATACACATTTGACAAAGATGATAGAATGGCTATGGTATAAGTATGACTGGAAATTATTTTTGTATTTTGATACTGAATGAAGAAATGGGTTGTTCCATAAGGCATAAGTTTTCAGATCTAAATAGGCTTATGAAAGTGTGTTCCATAGCAGTAGGCAAATATTATATGAGGCGGAAGTTGTTTTTGTGCCAGATATTGGATGGGAAAAAAAAAAAAAAAAAGTGTGAATTTCCTATTTCAGGAATTAATATGTTAATACCAAACATGAAGAAAGATTTTACAATGTCTTTTTGTTTGTTTTCAACCTTTGAGGTGTTAAATTTATTACTGAAAATCTGGCAGAATGTTCTATTAAAGAAAAGATAGTCTTTCTGCGTGCTGTGAAGTGGTTTGAAAAAATGAAATCGGAATCTGACAAAAATCAGTATCGGCAGGTCACACTCCATGGAAAATTCGGAAAATCGGCCCAAAAAATTGCAATCGGTGCCTCTCTATTCATTAGGCATGGACTGGAGATCATGTGTGCCAAGTTTCGTGATGATCGGACAAAACATGCAGCCAGGGTCACTCTACCTTCACTTTGGACAAAATTCAAAATGGCGGAAAATCTAATTAGGCAGAAAATGACATCACAGGGTATGTTGGAATCGTCTAGCTCCAAGGATTCCAACGGTACCAGACTTATGAAACTCGGACATACGGATCAAAAGTTACGTACATGAACGCATGTAAGATTTTGATCAGTTGGTGGCGCTAGAGCGTGAGACACACCAACATGAAACTTGATGAAATCAGTCAGGGTCCACTCCTATCAGTGTACCACGTTTCATGACTTTACACCTTATGGTTTGGCCTCCCAAAGGGAAAATCTGTTTTTTGCGTCAAGCGCCCATTCATTTCAATGGGGAAAATTTTTTTCATAAAATGTGAATTACAGGAGAACGACAAGGCGTATCGAAAAGCTGTATACAAGCACACATCTGCACTACAGGCCGGGCAAGCAAGTGGAACGGCGTCTTTAACTCGAATGGCCCGGGAGGAGTAGCGGCTCAAAAAAGTGGGTGGAAAAGAATAAAAAGAAAATTTAATAATAACTAGAATGCATTTCCGGAGAAAATGCGAAAAAGTGTGCTTGCTCAGGTGCGCCACCATGGCAACCCGGCAAGAGAGGCAACCGCATGCCCAGATGTCAAGTTGTGTGTCAACACACGAAAGTCTGGCAAAAACACAACGTGGATTCTCATACGGAGATGAAAAGCTGGCAAGGTTCTTTACAGGGACATCCCACAGCATCACTAACGAAGATTTAGATGTAATTCTAAATCCGTAAATAGAGATGACCCAAAACATGTTTTCGCTCATTGTGGCGCCCCCTAGTGGCCAAATGACACCAAATCTGATGAGGGTACATGAACTGGTGCCAAAAGTCATGTCAACAAATTTGGTCGTGATGCGTCAAAGCGTTTGAGATACAAGCCAAAATACGCTTTTGCTAATTGTGACGCCCCCTAGTGGCCAAATGACACCATATTTGATGAGGGTACTTCGGATGGTGTCCAAAGTAATGCCACCAAATATGGTCCTGACAAGTCAGAGCGTTTCCGAGATATGAGCTCACTTCCTGTGTGGTGGCTCCGCCATCGATTTTGATTGGCTGCCACGGGCGAACGCCGCGACGTATGAGAGCCAAACGAATATCATTCATCAAGCATGGACTGGAGATCATGTGTGCCAGGTTTCGTGACGATTGGACAAAACACCTTCACTTTGGACAAAATTCAAAGTGCCGGAAAATCTAATCGGGTGGAAAATGATGCCATAGGGTGCGTTGGAATCGTCTAGCTCCAAGGATTCCAACGGTACCAGACTTATAAAAATCGGACATACGGATCAAAAGTTACGTGCATGAATGCATGCAAGACTTTGATCAGTTGGTGGCGCTAGAGCGTGAGACACACCAACATGAAACTTGATGAAATCAATCAGGGTCCACTCCTCTGTCAATGTGCCACGTTTCATGACTGCACACCTTACGGTTTGGCCTCCCGAAGGAAAAATCTGTTTTTTGCGTCGAGCGCCCATTCATTTCAATGGGGAAATTTTTTTTCGTAAAACGCGAATTACGGGAGAACGACAAGGCATATAGAAAAGCTGTATACAAGCACACATCTGCGCTACAGGCCGGACAAGTGAGAAGTGGAACGGCATTTCCAACTCGAATGCCCTGGGAGGAGTAGCGGCTCAAAAAAGTGGGTGGAAAAGAATTTTAAAAAGATTAATAATAATAATAATAATAATAATAATAATAATAACAACTAGAATGCATTTCTGGAGAAAATGCGAAAGTGTGCTTGCTCAGGTGTGCCGCCTGACACCAAATTTGATGAGGGTACACGAACTGGTGCCGAAAGGCAATATTTTAACAACATAACACGCAAAACCCTGCATTCTCATACTTTTCACTTAAACAAGTTATAACTTTTAAGCCTTTCTTTCATGTACATTAATGATTAACATGTCAAAAATATCAAATTTAATTCCCCGAGTGGGCGGCACGGTGGTGTAGTGGTTAGCGCTGTCGCCTCACAGCAAGAAGGTCCGGGTTCGAGCCCCGTGGTCGGCGAGGGCCTTTCTGTGTGGAGTTTGCATGTTCTCCCCGTGTCCGCGTGGGTTTCCTCCGGGTGCTCTGGTTTCCCCCCACAGTCCCAAGACATGCAGGTTAGGTTAACTGGTGACTCTAAATTGACCGTAGGTGTGAATGTGAATGGTTGTCTGTGTCTGTGTGTCAGCCCTGTGATGACCTGGCAACTTGTCCAGGGTGTACCCCGCCTTTCGCCCGTAGTCAGCTGGGATAGGCTCCAGCTTGCCTGCGACCCTGTAGAACAGGATAAAGCGGCTAGAGATAATGAGATGAGATGAATTCCCCTAGTTAATGAGTAATTTTCAGGAGTGCATTTAGAAAATGCGGCGATTTTCCTGGCAACACGGTTAATTACTTTGAATAAAAAAAAAAAATAAAAAAAAAAAGACAGTTGAAGGTAAACTCAGCAAAATCCCAAAACAGTACTGTTAAAAAGTAAAAGTCTGTTAGAGTTTCTAAAGCTTTCAGGTTTCAATGTTGGGGACACTGATAAATGAGGCTCAATCTTTTAGTAGAGCTGTGCATTTGCATAAGCTAAAGTGAACTAAAAATTTCCAATTCATATTTATGCGAGTTGAAGCCAATTGTTTACATTAATTCGTATTGTCCAAATTTAAACACACCAATGAATACCAAATTTCTCATATAAATCAGGGGCGTAGGGTGTGTGTGTCACACACTGTCAGCCTAAGTACAACAAAAAATAATTACCATTGCTAGTTTTAGGCAGCTTAGAAGCTCTGCTAGTTTTAGGCAGTTTAGGCAGCTCTTCCATTATTGCTGTTTCTTCCACGTTTTCTTGATGTTGTGTTCTAGAAACGGCACTAAAACTTAGCTTCAAAACCACAAAAATGCAACTTTGATTGGGGGGGGGGGGGGGGGATTTATATATTATATAAAAAATTGCTTTCTTCATGTCAAAAGGAGGAGGAAAGTTTCGCTTGTTTTGACATGGCGAATTATTAACAGATATACTTGTAATTCGCAAGACTGCAGCTACACTGGCAGCTTGAACATGCGTTCTAGTGCGATTGTGTTGCGCTTGCGCAGAACGGTGCCAGTCCTGCACGCCTTAGCACATGCACCTGAAGGCGCGCACCTAACGAGCTCCGGTGTTCTGATAAACTGTCCTACACGTCAGTGCATCCTACAAAGCCCCACTGCGCATGCGCAGAGCACAAAACGTCATTTCTTAGCATTTGAACAGATTTTTGTCCTACATCAGCTGTGCTATAAACGGTGCAGATTAACGGCGTGCATTCAATCTTTACTACTTAATCTAACATAATGCTGATTTCTAACCATTGCGTGAGTCTTGCAATACATCTGAAATATCTCCCCTTCACGATCTTCCACCAAAGCGCTTCAACTTCTGACCTATCTGATCAAACGTAAAGATAACAAGTTATATTACTTCATTTATTTGAGGCAACGAGTTTCCACCTTTTTTTCCAAGTAAGCTTAACTTATTCTTTTTTTACAGTGAGTGTAGTATATTCTGGTGGGGTCATTTGAATTGTCAAAACTTCCTACATTCATATGTTAATGTAAAGGCATATTCTGATGGTCATTGAGTTGTCAGAAAGTCCTGCATTCATTAAAGTAAAAGAATATTCTGACGAGGTCGTTTGAACTGTCAGAACGTCCTACACTTCTATTTTAATGTAGAAGCATATGTCAGAACACCCTACATTCATATATTGTAAAAACATATTCCGATGGTCATTTGAATAGTCAGAATGTCCTACTTACTGTAGAAGCATATTCTGACGTGGTCATACGAGTTGTCAGAACGTCCTGCGGCGTCATTTGAATTGTACGGAAGCCGAGAGAGGCCCTTCATATAATCCTTTTTTTTTTTTAATTCACCTTGTTATCCCAAGATAACGACATAATTAATTCAGGATCTCGAGAAAACACCACAACTAATTCGAGATCTCGAGAAAACAAAACCGTTATTCCGTGATCTCGATAAAACAAAATTTTTTCATGATCTCGAGTAAACAGCTGAGAAATGGTTCATTCAGGTATGCCAAGAAACTTGTGATATGCTGACTTTGGGGCTATTTCTCATTCTGTATAGACGCAACTTTGGTCATTAGCATGTCTGGAATAATCGATCACCGAATAAGGCAATATTTTGATCAGGGGTTGACACAGGGAGAGATTGCATTAAGTCTTTTAATAAGGGATAATTTCAAAATTAGTCCGCGGCACCTCCGCAGAAGACTGCCCCCCCTCGAGGCATCGTAAAAAGCCATTTCTGCTCTGTTACATGTCCGCCAATTTCTAAGTCTTCGTTGTCTGACCCACAAGGGGGCGCAGCTCTGCTAGAAATCTCAGCTGTTTTTTCGAGATCACGGAATAATTGTTTTGTTTTCTCGAGATCTCGAATTAGTTGTGTTGTTTTCTCGACATCCTGAATTAATTATGTCGTTATCTCGGGATAACGGTTTTGTTTTCTTGAGATCTCGAATTAGTTGTGTTGTTTTCTCGAGATCCTGAATTAATTATGTCGTTATCTCGGGATTACAAGGTGAATAAAAAAAAAAGATTATATGAAGGGCCTCTCATGGCTTCCGTAGAATTGTAAGAACGTCCTACACTCATTTTAATGTAGAAGCATATTCTGAAGGGGTCTTTTGAATTGTCAGAACATCCTACATTCATTTATTAATGTAGAAGCATATTCTGATGGGGTCATATAAGTTATGAGAACGTCCTGCGGCGTCATTTGAATTGTAATAACGTCCTACACTCATTTTAATAGAGCAAATGGTACTTGTGAATAGTGACAAAAAAAAAAAACCCTATTAATTCTACATATTCTGACAGGGTCAATTGAAGAGTCAGACGCTACGTTCACACTGCAAGGCTTAATGCTCAATTCTGATTTTTTTTGTGAAATCCGATTTTTTTGTGAGGTCGTTCACATTAACAAATATAAGCGACTTGTATGTGATCCTCAGTATGAACGAAAAGCGACCTAAAAGTGTTCCGCATGCGCATTGCAGGATACGACGACGTCACACGCAGTGAGCATGGCCAGTGTTTATGGAAGTAAAACCGCCCGGTTGCGGTATGACCCATCCAATCTAGCTTGAATAGCTGCATCCCCCCAAATGGAAATCAGCTCCCTAACCTCTGCGTCCTTCCATTGAGAAGATTCAGAACCTTCACAGCCCGAAGCGTCCCTCGCATTGATGTCATGCGCAGGGGCGCAGATACGTTTTTTGAACTGGGGGGGACAAAGCTGCCAGCAAACCAACCCCAACCCCGATATGCCTGTCAAACTTCTTGTGGGTTACCATAGCAACCAAGCTCGAGCTCGCAACCTGTGCAGTCTGCGCAGCTCAACCAACCGAATATCAGTCTTTGTTTTGTTTTATGTGAGTTGTTGCAACTATGTATACACTGCTGTGTACCTCAATAAACCGAATGGTAATTAGTCTTTTGATTTTTCCTGAGGTTTGCCTTATGCAAAGAAAGACAGCATAGACGTTTTTTCCTCCCTATAAGTGGGGGGGACCGAACGAGGTGAATTGAAATCTGGGTGGGACGAATCCCCCCCGTCCCCCCTCTATCTGCGCCTGTGATTATGCGCCATGTTGTTGTAACTTTTTTTGAGAGACCCGCCGCCTACTTCAGCGCAGAATAGTGACGTTTGTGGCTTGTTGATGACGTGTAAGTCGGATGAATGCGACCTGGCGGTTCAGACTGAAGTCGCATATGAAAAGAGCGGATAGGAATCGGAATTAGGACCACATATCCAAACGTCCTGGGTCGGATTTGAAAAAATCGGATCTGTGTCGTTCATATTGTCAATAAAAGATCGGATACAGGTCACATATGGGCGAAAAGATCGGATTTGAGTCACTTCAGCCTGCAGTGTGAACGTAGCCAGAGCGTCCTAGATTCATATGAATGTAAAAGCATATTCTGACGGAGTCGTTTGAATTGTCAGAACGTCCTACATTCATATGAATTCTGACAGGGTTGGTGGACGTTGTATCAATGTAGAAGCATGTTCTTTGCAGAGGGAAAAACCAAGAACTATGACTAAAAGTTAAAGTTGAATCACACTGTAGGATTTCCTGCAATGTAGGACTGCTCGACAGACATGTCTGACATCCCCTACTACCGTAGGACGCTTCACGGATGTAGGACCGTTTATCAGAACACCGGCACGCGCGCCGTTAACAAAGAACACCTGTCTTTAATCAATGAACTATGTTTGGGCTATTTAAGGACTGCGCCCATGCAAGGACAATGCGAAGTATTACGCTGCATCTAGGAACACGAAAAATCAGAAAAATAAATTTTTCCATTCGGAAAACCGGAGATTTTCAAGAGTTTTGTCAAATATCCGGATTTCCAGGTATTTCGTCATTAGCAGAAAAAATCCGGAGGAACTTTCATGAAAATCTAAAAATCCGGAATTCTGGGAAAATCCGGAACATTTTCATGACTAAAACTTATTGAACCTTCCTTACCAACTTGCATTGTAAATGCTGTTCCTGCTACTTTCAGGTCATCCTACAATGTTTAAGTAACTGCTGTCTGAGAACACACTGAAATCTTCCACTGTGCACTTGTCCAAGGATGATTCCACCAGCATATTATCAAACCAATTGTACGGAAAGAATCTTTGAGATGGCTCTACAGCTTTCTCCATTCAAGTGTTAACAATGTTGTCCCTAGGAACTTTAAAAAGCTTCCATGATTGCTGCTTGTTGCATGAAATCTTCCCCTTCACCATCAACATCTTATGATGACATAAAGGGCACTTTGCACAAGAATCCTTTTCACAGCATTTACCTAAACATTGACATTTTTTTTACCCTTCTCTCTCTCTCTCACACACACACACACACACACCCCCCACTTTAAAAGGAACGTGATGCCAAAAACATGTACGAGCTGAAGTCCGCCATCAAAGCAATCTGGGCTTCAATAACACCTCAGCAGTGCCACAGGCTGATCGCCTCTATGCCGCACCACATTGATGCGGTAATTCATGGTAAAGGAGCCCTAATCAAGTACAGAGTAGATACATGAACATACTTTTCAGAAGTTGTACCCCCACAAAAAGCAAACCAACAAAAGTGGACCCCAAGGCCAACTGCTTGTCATGTGAGGAAATTTGATGGACATTTCTGTACTGTAAATTCTTTTTTGATTGATCTCAGGAAATATTCTAATAATGTGAGATACTGGATTTCTGATTTTCGTGAGGTATAAGTCATCATACTAAAAAAACCCTTGAAATTTCATTTTACGTATAATGAACATAGAATATGAAAGTTTAACTTTTTGAATTAAACTACAAAAAAGCCTTTACACAATATTCTAATCGTTCAAGATGCAACCATATATTTAAAAATTACTGTAGTTGTAAAGGTACTGTAAGGTTCCTGTTGTATACTGTAAGTTTAAAATAAAACATCCACTACATTTGACTGATGCTTTTATCCAACATGACTTACAACAGAGTAGCTGAAAGTTGGGGTCTTGCTCATGGACCATGATAACTTGGTAGTGCTGGGATTTGAACTCAACATTCAGAGCTGCAGCTCACAGGCTTAAAGTGCATATCCTATACCAATTTCGTTTTTAACATGAAAGTATGTCCCTTTACACACTCATCCAGAAGGGTAATTTTGCACAAGGCCATCTGTCTACAGCAGAAAAAAGATAAAATAACAAAATGCGTCTGGAAAAATCCCAAGGGAGTCTGGAGTCAGATTCGTGACGTCACCTGAGGAACCGCCAGCAGGCTGAGAGAGCTTGCACGGTTTCAGTGCACAGCCTGTGTAGACCAAGTTTAGCAGCTAGCGATTTTGCATTGAAATATGGAAGTCACCTTTGGCTTCAGCTTCTAAACCCATGGATTCATACATCAATGCTCATCTATCTATTGTTACATAAATCATTTTTTTCTAATTACTATTATGTATTTATATATTTCTTAATTTAGAAGAAGAGTACTGGCTACTGTAGGAGAAATTTTTCATAAGCTACACACATGGAATCGGCTAAGCAGGGTTGTATATACATTTAATGTGTTTGACAGGTCCCAAGATCTCAAGCCCTGACATGCATATCCCTTGATGCATGTGAAGTAAAATGTAAAGAAAATGTGACCTTGGGCACTGTGTGAGACGGCTGCCTCTCCAGTAGCTCTGTAGTTTTTAGCTCTTTAAACCTCTTTTTTCCACCTTTTTTACTTTTCTGCTCTTCTTACAAAGACAGTGTGTTTTTCTTCATATCCCATGGATATTTTTAACTAACACAACCAGGAGCCAGTTTTCTCGCTTATTCAAGAGAGGAGCTGCTGGCCCTGAAAACAATGGGATGAGCCGGGATACAACACCTGATCCCAGCCGAGCTGAGGAAGAAACCCAGGGGCTGCAAAGCCGGGGCCAAGCTAAAGGCTAGCGGACAACCGGCCGCGCTACAAACCATCCATTCTCTCTATTATCATGGGGAATGTGAACTTGCTGCCGAATAAGGTTGACGAGCTATCCGCACTGAACAACCAGTGGATTTACCGGGAAAGCAGCTTATTTATTTTTATGGAGACATGGCTAACACACCTTGTACCAGATGCTAACGTGGACCTGCGGGGATTCACTGCTGTGAAAGCCGACAGACACACTAAAGCATGCGGGAAAGGCAAAGGTGGGGGACTCATCATTTACGTGAACATCCGCTGGTGTAACCCAGGACATTTCTCTGTAAAGACAGTCTTATGTTGCCCGGTGTCACAGTCTGATCGTGCGCTGGTATAAGTTTACCATGCGCATGCGCAGACCGATTTTTTTTTTTTCTCCCGGTCAACTTCCGGAAAGTCTAACTTTACCATTTCTTGCTGCGATTTTGTACCGAGCATTTCAACACATTTGTGGACTAATAGAACGCGAATTGTGACTACAATTGTGAGATTTGATTATCAGTAGACAAGCTGTTGAATATGGATGAGGAAACAATTTCCCAGTCACAAAATGATCAGCAAAACACACAGTCCAAAGAGGCACGAGACCAGCGATTCGCCCTTTTCAAAAGAAAGATGACCCAACTTACCTTCTTCCTACAAACTGGAAAGCATTCCAGTGACACTGACAAGAAAGACCACCGAAACATCAGAAATCAGTGAAAATAATTTATTTGTGGATCAAGTATGAACGTAAATCCCATATCATATTGGGCTGGTAAATTCTGACTAGGTCCAATGACAGGAGTCTAATTATACCAGGTTGGTAAATTTGACAGAATAACTATATTATAATCATGATGAGTCTCACTCAAACAAATCAATATTCATCAAGATAAAGTGAAAATTTATTTGTGGATCAAGTATGATCATAAATCTATCATATTAGGCTGGTAAATTCTGACTAGGCCCAATGACAGCAGTCTAATTATACCAAGTTGGTAAATTTGAGTGTGAGACTAAATTATTATAATCATGAGGAGTCTTACTTTATCTTGATGAATATTGATTTGTTTAAGTGTAAATAATTCAAGTATGAACATAAATCTCATATTAGGCTGGTAAATTCAGACTAGGCCCAATTATACCAAGTTGGTAAATTTATACTGTGGTAAGGTTAGACCGTGGTTGCTGCAGTTTAAATTTACCTGGTAAATTCAGACTGGTGATAAATTCAGACCGTGACACCGGATTTGGAGCTGCTAGCATCACTACCTGTGTTTACATCCCTCCGAGAGCAGACGCAGCCGCTGCATGTGAGGGGATTCACTCTGTCACAGCAAGGCTGCAGACACAGCACCCTGAGGCATTTATCATCATTTCTGGGGACTTTAAACATGCTACTTTGGACTTTACTTTGGCTGCTTTTTACCAGGCTGTGGACTGTATCTTTTTAATTTCCCTGAGGGAACCCTCCCAAAGGGATCAATAAAGTTCTATCTAATCTAAGTAAGTGTATTATCGCCCAGCACTTTCGTGCTGTTTACTTTTGTGTGTGTCAATAAATAACATTATCTGTGTACCACACAAACACAGGAACACCCAATTTAGAGCATAGTCTCCATTTCTTACCCTGGCAACAGTCAACTTGTGAATCGCCGATTTTCTTGGTCTTTTTCTCGGCTCTGCTTTGGGCCTTGGCTTCCGGGTGCCTCGCACGAAGCACTCCCATTTCTCTCTCATTGTCTGGTCTTTTGGAAAACGATGAGTACTAATCCCATCCCATCAAGATTGGTGTTGCTACACCCTCCTACGATACATCTGTTAACCAGTTTAATAATTATGTGATAGCGTTGAAGAAATCTGCAGAAAATCACCAGGTCGTTTTCTCAAACAAACCAGCGCTGACACAGGATTCAGAAAGAGGCGTCCTGCATGTGACGTCACGAAAATCAATGTTTGCCAGGAAATCCAAATGCCAAGTTTTTTCAGAGACAGACGAACTCGCCTCAAATAATAATAATAAATTTTATTTATAAGCGCCTTTCAAGGTACCTAAGGACACTGAACAGTAAAAAACAAACAAAAAGCAAAACAATAAAACAATAAAATAAGAAATCAATAATAATAACAACGTTATTAAAAATCAAAGAGAAAAGGCCAAGATAAAGAGATGTGTTTTTAGCTGTTTTTTGAAAGAGGACAGTGTTGAGCATTGGCGCAACGCTAGTGGCAGGGCATTCCACAGCTTGGGGCAATTTACACTGAAAGCCCTGTCACCCATAGAGCAGAGCCAAGAGTAAGGGACTGCTAATAGGTGGACATCTGTGGAGCGAAGATTTAAAGGTAACCGATATGGAGTTAGGAAATTTGATAAATAGGGAGGGACCAGGTTATGTAGGGATTTGTAAACAAGCAAGATAATTTTGTACTGAATACGGTATTTAACTGGGAGCCAGTGCAGGCTGTATAGAATAGGAGTGATATGATCCCAGGGCCTGGTGTGAGTGAGTACCCTAGCAGCTGAGTTTGACATATTGCAGCCTATTTAGTCGCTTGGCTGGGATGCCATCGAGCAGGGCATTGCAGTAGTCCAGTCTTGAGGTGACAAAAGCATGTATAAGCATTTCAGCTGCAGATGAAGTCAAGGAGGGATGGAGTTTGGAGAGACTTCAGGTGAAAAAAAAGCCGTTTTAGTGATACTTTTAATGTGTGAGTCAAAAGAGAGAGTAGAGTCCAGAATAACACCCAAATTTCTTACTTCAACAGTAGTGGAGGTGAAATAACCAGGAATAGATAGCTGTGAGTGCTCCAGTTTTTTCAAGATAGAAGGGGTGGAAATGAGGATGGCTTCTGTTTTATCTTGATTTAATTTAAAGAAAAGTTCTGCACCATCCAGTTGTTAACTGCATTTAGACAGTTGACAAGATTGGACGGAGGGAGTGGGTAAGAGGGTCTGGTTTGAATATAAATTTGGGTGTCATCTGCATAACAGTGAAAGTTAAGCCCATAATGCTGTATTATGTGGCCAAGAGGAAGGATGTATATTACAAATAATAAGGGTCCCAAGACAGAGCCCTGAGGGACACCATGAAGGAAGGGTGATTTAGGGGATCTAAAGTCTCCAATTGACACAAACTGTTCTCTCATGGTAAGATAAGATTTGAACCAGGCTAAAGAAGAACCAGTGATGCCAAGCAGAGTTTTTAAGCGGCTAAATAAAAGATTGTGACATACAGTGTCAAAAGCTGCTGTAAGGTCGAGGAGAACAAGTATACTGACATGGCCAGTGTCAGCAGCTAACAGCAAATCATTGACAACCTTGACCAGGGCGGTCTCGGTGCTGTGCATGGCCCTAAACCCAGACTGAAACTTCTCCCAAAGATTGAGTTAAATGCTCTTGGAGCTGATTGGCAACAATACGCTCTATTATTACTAGTGTTTCTGTACTCACGGATAATAATGAATGAACCGATCAGCCGATTTCGAATAGTTTCAATACATTTTAAATTGAGCACATTTTTCTTTATTATTGTTATACTGAAAAACTTTGACTTGTAGTTTGCGTTTTTTTTTTGAGGGGGAAAAAACAAAGAAGAAGCTGTGACGGGCTCCTATCAGGCCAAGTGCGGTCACTCGCCGGCCACTTTCAGGCATCTTTTTTGGATTAGTGAGACCAGACCCTCTGAACATGAATGGGAAGATATCAATACTGGACTCTGTGAAAACTAACGGTCGCGAAGAGCATATGATTGAAATCACCATGAAAAGATGATTATACTTGAGTGTTAGGTTGGTTCTCATGACTCAGAAAAAGCTTTAAAATCCACTTCTCTCGTGGATTATTTTGACACTGCGCAGGCGCAGTACTTCTATAACGGCAGGAGAGGGACAGCGGAGCACGAAGCTGCAAGATGATTGGAAAGCTGTTGGTTCAGATCGACATATGATTGGTTGTTGGCAGCGGAACAGGCGGGATATTTGCAGACCCGTACTGCCGTCAGAGACGGTTGATTAGAATGTTTGCTGCCGTTACGAACTGTCCCCATTCATTTCTATGGACGATTTCTTCAGTGACCTGTCTCCTATGAAAAAAAGTCTCTGCTCTGGGTTCCAGCAGGGCGGGCCCACATGAGTCTCAGGGCGGGCACGGCCCCCTAAGGCCCGCCCATGGCGACGGGCCTGGTCATGTGTATGGTGTGGCTTTTTTTTGGTAATGCCATGAGTCCCACTAAGCAGCATGCATAGTAAGTGCACACAATGTTCATTGTTAAAAATGACTGGCCTCAGCCTGTGGTCTTAGTACTGTAGGAGTAAATATGTTGGTGTGTGACATTTACTATTAATCTGGCTGAGCAGAGGTGTGTGTGTGTGTGTGTGTGTGTGTGTGTGTGTGTGTGTGTGTGTGTGTGTGAGAGAGAGAGAGGAAGGGATGGGTGATGTTCGTGTGCCCATGTGTATGATGTGGCTCTTTGCGGTAATACAGTAAAAAATGTGGCTCTTGGTCTCCAACTGGTTGGCCACCCCTGCTCTAGGACTTTTGCAATGAAGGGAAGATTGGAAATGGGGCGATAATTTTTAAAATCATCAATAGCTGCTCCAGGTTTTTTCAAGACAGGAGTGATAGCTGCTGTTTTGAGAGCCTGAGGGACTAATCCAGTTGAAAGGGACGAGTTTATTATCTTAACCAGCAGGGGACAGAGAACTGGCAGGCAAATCTTGACCAAAGAGGTGGGCATAGGGTCGAGGAGGCAGGTGGTAGGCCTGGATTTAGATACTAAGCCAAAGACATACTGCTCATCAACTAATGAGAAAGCAGAGAAAGATCCAACTGGTGGTGGACAGGAAAAGGGGACATTAGAGCAGTGGCGGCTGGTAGTCTTTCAAACGGGAGGCTGGTCGGTTATGATATTTCCAGATTTTAAATGAAAAAACATAAATTTTGCCCATACTCTTGCCTCTGATCTGGCTGATTGTTGGCAGGGTCACAAACTGTGAAATAACAGGTTCTTTTGGCCCATTATCCTACTGTCCAATATACATGATGGTGGTGTTGGGGGGGTATATTTTAACATTTTATATTTTAAAATTGTGGCATGTTGTTTAAAAATTGATCATTATTGAAAGCAGCTCTTTGTCAGGAACCTCAGCAGTAACAGCAGAGTGTTCTGGAATAGGCACAAGCACTGACCTTGGGGAGCCAAGCATAGAGCTGGGTGCCACACATTTCATTCAATGACACTTTCCCTATATTTTACTTATTTTGACTGAGAAATGTTTTATTGACAATTTTGATAGCCCTTCACTTTTAATCCAGGTCTGTAGAAATGTTCTTGGCTGTGTTTTTGTTTAAAAATGTTTTCCAAATTGTAGCTGTGTTTAATTCATATCCAGAGAAATATATATTCCAATACAATATACTCAGCATAAACATTTTAAATAGATTCTATATTTTTGGTCCATCCATGACATATTACTAAAGTAGCCTATTTACTGTTGTTGATGTGGGTCACTTGCTGTTAGCCAATTCACTTTCTCATACCAGGAGAGCTGAAAGGAACAAGTATTATTCCCTACCTTTTTCACCAAGTCAATTTGAGGCGTTGGTCTACCCTGCTCTTTAAATTTTAATTTTTTCCTCGAAAGGAAGACTGGCAAATGGCTTCGCCAAAATTAAATCAGCAATGCTTGGCATCCATGCGCAGCTTTCTTGCTAGCTGACTAGCCCCCTCAAGTTCAAGTTCAGTCACTCAAATAAACGAAATTTCTGGAACTAAGATAGCAAACTTGACAACACTATATTTACACTTTATTTACAATGAAAATATATACAAACTAAAAAAAGCTGGTAGAAACCGTATGTAATGAATGAAATCGAAATGTAAGCCGATCTCTTACAATACACCACGCCACTTGCGAATCCGCATGGGACTGAACTGAAATTCACCGCTGCCTGTCTATATTTGAAACGAGCGGTCAATCAAAGAAAATATCTGGCCGCTTTCACCAATCACCAGTCTCCTCGCGGAAAGCTTTGCCATGTCCCTCCCACTGTGAGGCTGGGAGTCCGTGGGGCGGGCGTTTTCGCAGTATTTGTCCAATAACCGTCTTACATTTTGATATTGAAAAGCACATAGCTCCCAAATGCCATTGAAGTCCACTGAGGCTGGGCTGCATCGCGCTGTCACGAGTGGGGAAAAAACTCACGCACACATTAGGCGAACTGGGGAAAGTTATAACGGAATGATTTCGCACTGTAGTTGGGTTGAGCACATATATTTCTATGATTCTGGATCTGAAATAGCAATGTTATAAGGTTGGCTAGAACATAAGCCTAGCGCAATTCATCCTACACGATGTTCGTCATTTTTAGAGGAGGCTGAGCCTCCCTCGTTGTCTTAGAGCAATCGCCCGTGCATTAGAGGGAGTGATGGAAGCGGATTTGATCTGCTTGTATATAGAGTTGATTTTATTTTGGAAAAATTCAAGAAATTTACAACAAAGATCAGTGGAAGGAGTAAGAGGAAAGTTTTTAGCAGGCAAAAGAAGTTTGTTTACAGTAGAAAAAAAGCGCTCTAGGGTTTCCTTGGCCTCTGGAAATTATGGTGGTGTAATAGCTGGTCTTGGCATCAATTAGAGACTCTTTGTAGGTAGAGACATGGTTACTGTATGCTAGTGCATGAACTGTCAGGCCAGTTTTACGACTAAGTCTCTCCAGCTGCCGACCAGCAGCCTTCATTTTACGAAGCTCAGGTGTAAACCACGGAGCAGAGTGAGAGAGACAGTACGCGTCTTCAGGGGGGCAAGGTGATTGAGAGAGTCAGCAAGGTGAGAGTTATAGAGCATGACTAACTCCTCAGGGGATGAGTTTAATGATTTAGTGGTCAGAATAGGACGTAGTGTGTCAAATAAATCAGCTGTAACTATGTTTTTTGTGTTCCTGTATGTGATGGTGCGAAATTCACACCTACAATAGAGGCGCTCAGGGACAGCAATATTAAAAGAAATAGCCATGTGATCAGAAACACAGAAATCTCTGGAATATAAATTTGATGGTGTGATGCCAGAGGTACAAACAAGATCTAAGATATGGCCCTTTGAGTGGGTGGGAAAATCTACATGCTGGGTAAAATCAAAACAATCAAGGATAGCCACAAAGTTTTTAGCAAAATCACAGTTATCGGAGTCAACATGAATGTTCAAATCACCAAGCGCCAGTATAGATGGACACAGAGCACTGACAGATGAAAGCAGCTCAGACAATTCATTAATAAAAACAGAGGAAACTCTGGGAGGCCGGTAAATGAGCAAAAGCAGTAAAGGTAGGCCACCAGTAAACTTCAGAGCAAGACATTCAAATGATGAAAAATCCTGCAAGGGCATAGATACAATCCTATAACTGGAGCGATAGATCACAGCAAGACCACCCCCCCAGTTAAACGTGGCTTCTCCATATATCCTACATGAGTAGCTTCATTTAAGGCCAGAAAATCATTTGGTACTTGCCAAGTTTCAGTTAAACATAATATAGCTATGCCAACATCAGTGATCAAGTCATTAATGTAGGGTGCTTTTTTATTGAGATATCACACATTTAATAAAGCAAACTGCGCATTTCTTGAGGAAGGGCAATTCTGCGAAGTTTTAACGAAATTTATGGGACACAAGTTCGTAAAGTCAACAGAGCGCCTCTCAACAACAGTCCGCTTGATGTTATGATTCCAGCTCCAAAACGAATCAACGTTGTTTAGATGTTGGTGGCGAGCAAACGTCCATCCAGAGCCCGTGTGTGTGTGTATATATATATATATATATATATATATATATATATATATATATATATATATATATATATAGGCCGATGCAGGAACCCAAGATGTTTGTGCGCAAGCAGGGTGTCAGGGAACTTATATGTTTTATTCCCCAAATAGTGGAGATAGGCAGACGAATATTTAAGCACCATGGAGAAGTCCCAGGAAAGCCGATGCGAAAGTTTTGGCTCACTGTAAAGCCAGTGTAGGTGGCTTAGATCAAAAACAAGGAGCCAGAGTAGAATCACTGTTGCACGCACCATCCAAGCAAGCAAATGTAGGCTACATACAGAGCAGCTAGCCAGACACCTGTGCCCTTAACACGTTAGCCGATACTCCATTTGACACTCCAGAGGGCAGGCAACAGAAATAGCCAGCCCTATGGAGAGCAGTAGTTCATTCTAACAAAAAAAAAAAACCTTCCCCTCATAGCAAGCAAGTAAGAGACTTACCCAAAAGAACAGGTACCGTAAGGCGGACACACCTAAGAGGGCTCGCGCAAGGTAATACAGGGTAGTCAGCATTAGTAGTAGCCTAGTCCATCAGTTTGGCCAACAGTTCAGTAAACTCCTGTTTTAAAGTCCGGACAGGTAGATAAGATGAATCCCCAGTCAGTACACAGTCTATATCCTGATTTCAGCAGTAGCAGATGGCTTATCTTAGGATGTCAAGAGCAAACAGGTTTCCGAGGGCGTTGGAAATCTGACACAGGTAGTCCTGGAATCCGCTCAACAGGTAATGTTACTGTTTAGGCAAGTATTTGCAGATGACATTCAAGGAAGCGCGAGATAAGAAACCCATCTCCAAAGAAGATTAGGGAAAATAAACACACACAGCGTGAAAGTAAAATGCTAAAAATAATAATCAAACAAATGCGGGACTGAGGAGTACCGGCAGCCAAATGCGCCAGCGTTCACTCAAAACCGGAAACAAATGGCTTGATTTCAACGGAATTTTTCTGGTATTGCACAAGGTAAAAAAATAAAATTGCACAAAATGCAAAATGTGACAGATATTTGACCCAAGTTTAATAAAATAGAATTACATTGATCTTGCTCCTGAATTTACCCGTGATATGCACTTTAATCACTGCGCCACCTCTTGCTTTTACCAATTCAACTAGGTTAATGGTCTTGCTCAAATACCATGATAACTGATGCTGAGATTCGCAATTATTTTTACAGTGCATATAAGGTGGAAAATTATGGAGTCCCTAAAGAGGGTTTTTTTTTTTTTAATCTGAAGGTTTCTCTTGTGCATGAGGATAGACTTATAATCCTGAACTCCATAAATATGATGAAGGGTTTCTGGCAGAAGAATGGACGTACAGAAATGTACCGGAAGATATCAAACTCAACTAACAGACGACGCGCGCACTTTTTTTTTAATCCACACATTAGAGGCTCCGTAGAAAATATTTATTTAAAGAAGGAAAATTAATCGTGCATTGCGGTCGCACCGAAATCAAATTAAAAGGCAGCGGCAAAGAAGAAAGTATTCAACCTTGATTAAAAAAATGAAAGATGCAGGTACTTTGTTGATTAATATGGGAACTATTTTAAGTATTATGTTTTTATCACAAACATACATGCATGTATTTGTTATTTTTGAAAACCCACCAGCCGGCTATGGTACGTTTTAATTGTGCGACAGTAATGACGTAAATATCAGCGCGACGGACGACTGTCCGAAAGCGTTTTTTCATTTTACCAATAAGCTCACTATATAGTCCTCGATATAGTAATTCCCTATATAGGGAGTAGTAAACGAGAGAGCGATTTCAGACACAGGGACAGCCAAACACTCTAAAGCTGTTGAAACGTTTTACCATCCATCCATAATTAAAAAAAATTAAAAAAAAACCCCAGCCCCCAATGCTGATTTTAAAAATGACTAAAAAAAAATTAAATAAATAAAGTGGCCAAACACACAGGTGTAGTATAATCCAGATATGAATCACAATAATGCATAATTTGTTTTGGAAAAGTATATTCAACTTCTCTATACCTGATGAAATATTATATTGGCCCGGCCAAACAGCATCTGGTTTTCTAAGTGGACGTTACATAGCCGAAATCATCATAACAGTATGTATGAAATCCTATGCTTTTGGGTATTTAATACTACAAGCGAAAATGACAGTGTACCATTCCCCAGTGTCAGCTAGCAAGCAACTTACCGGTAGTAAGATCCTGTCCTATACTATTATTACTTTCACAGTTTGTCGAGACTCAGAGCCAAGTCGAGTAGACTTCCATGTAAAACGACTTTTACAAAATTAGATGCGGAGACACCTACTAAACCTTAATATTTTGAACAATTTTCACACTGCTAAGTAATCATAGCCGCTTCAACACTTAAATCGTAAAAAAAAAAAAAAATCATGTGAGGAATCAGCTGATGACTTATCGTGAACCGCTTATGGGTAATCGAGTTTTTAAGAGAGAGGGGGGAAAACCGTCTTTCCGGTCCGTGTGAAACAAAGGGCCTTGTGCGACTTGGAGTGACACGTAATTGTAGAAGTTAATCTATTCAGCATAGGTGTGTCGATATATTTCTTTTTCTAAGTGTCTCTTTTGTTAGTAGTTGTTTGTTCTGTCCTGCTACCATTTTAAAGGTTAAAAGTGAGGGCGGGAGATGAGAGCCTTGTCTGCGCGTGCGAACTAACTGTATGGCAAGCCAAGCCAGAGCGGGATAAGAGTATCCTGTTCAGTGACAGTAAAAAAAAAAAAAGAGAGAGAGAGACCGACTGACCGTCGAGTCGCTTCTGCATCTTCAGAAAGTCATGAATATGAAACTGTAGAAATTCTACAGTAGCTGCTTTTAACCAGGAAAACATTGCACAGAATAAAGGACCGATAATACACCTATGGAGATATTGCACCAAAAACCAGACATTTGCAGCTAGAATAGTCATTTACCACATTAGCAATGTATAGAGTGGATTTCTGATTAGTTTAAAGTGATCTTCATTGAAAAGAACAGTGCTTTTCTTTCAAAAATAAGGACATTTCAAAGTGACCTCAAACTTTTGAACACATATATATATATATACACACAAAATGGAATCATTTGCTGACAGCTCAGTCCCCCCCAGTTCAAAAATCCTATCTGCGCCCCTGTCTGTTGCTGCAAATAGTTAGAATACTGCAAGGGTGTTCATGTTTGTGATCCTGCTGCCATTGTATTGGAATGTAGTGTGACAAGTAGTTCAAATAAACACAGTCATAGACTAAGATAGATATTTAGACACGGCCTAAAAGCGGAGCTGCTGATGAGTGTCTGAGTAAAATATTTGCAAGGGCACAAATTCAACCTGAATAAAATAATGTTATAGCATATGAACCATCAAATCGCGTCGTGTAGTGTATTTTGCATCAATATTGCATTGTCTTGTGACAGTGATACCAATAATGAGATATGCAGCGCAGTTACAAATACATATTTGTTCCTTTCTTTGAGACGGCATGATATGCTTCAGAAACAACACCACAACATTTATTATGGTGTGACTCTGCTGGGTGACTGGTGGACAGCAGTGAACCAGTGCTTTCACTTTACGTCATTACTATTTCGCAATGATTGATATCAAACTTGATATCGATCAGAACTGTAGAAAAAAACAGTTACATCCATGTGCGTTGGACTGTTCCTGATTAGTGCACAATCACAGCGGATACATATAAGGAGTCTTAGGCCCAATCCCAATTCTAATTCTACCCCTACCCCTCCCCCTTCCCCTCCCCCTTCCCCTTGAAACTGAGCTACAAGGGATAGGGCTTGAAATTCAACCCCTACGTATTGGGATAGCCCTTCAACGATCGCATACGTCATCGCGTACCTCCGTCAGCGTTTACGTTAGCAAAACGCGACCAAATGCGTCATTGGCTGCGACCAGCCGCTACAGTCAGAGCCAGAGGCAGAACCAGAAATCTCTGCTGGCAGGGTGTGATTTGTTAACTAACACCACTGAATGGGATATCTTTGGCGCTTCGTGCACCACATCCGACAGAATGAGGTGTCAGAACACTCATGTAAACAATAAAAGCGAGAATAACAGAACAAAACGTACGCAGTCAAGCAACCGAAAACAATACTCACTCCCAAAGCTTTTTAGCAGCAGCTTGGATTTCAGAAATCGCTGCTCATTCTCAGCTTGAAAGCGAATCAAGCGGCGTGTTTCCTCTGGATAACAACTTAAAACACGTAAATAATGGAGAAAATACATTTATGACAATCTTTCGCCGCGGGAACCGCCATCTTTCTGAAATCCGCATGAAATCTCGCTGAAATCCGCATGGCATTGTGGGAAATCACTCAAACCCCTTCGTTCGGAGTCAGCTCCAGGAAAATCTCCGTTTGGAGAGGTACAGAAGCCCTACCCCTTCCCCTACCCCTCCGCGTTAACTGGGATTGGGATACCCCTACCCCTTCACGTGAACGCGCAAAATGGAGGGGAAGGGCCAAGGGGTTGGTCCAAGGGGTGAAATGGGATTCGGCCTAAGTAACACTTCTTCTGGCTGCTCCTGATTAGGGGTCGCCACAGTGGATCTTTCGTCTCCATTGCTCCCTGTCTTCTGCATCCTTCTCTACCACACCTGCCACTTTCATGTCCTCTCTCACCACATCCATGTATCTCCTCTTTGGCCTTTCTCGTTTTCGTTTACCTGGCAGCTCCATCCTCAACATTCTCCTTCCCACATCTCTTCTCAGGATGTGCCCATACCATCTCAGTCTCATCTCTCTTAGCTTAATTCCCAAGCTATCCACATGTGCAGTCCCTCTGATTGTGCTTGTTCCTTATCCTGTCCAACCTTGTCACTCCCGTCGCAAACCTTAACATCCTCAACTCCACCACCTCCAACTTTGCCTCCTGTCTCTTCATTAAGTCTTAGTAACACATAGACTTTGCAAATTATACACTCTGTACCCTGCATCTGACATTACCAACCTTTGAATTGCTTTTCTGGTTTTGAACCTGTTTGTGTTTTTGGACTTTGAGTTTTATGTTCCCTCTACTATCCTGTCTTTGCCTCACTTGACCACTGCCTGTTATTCAACTCTGCCTTTTATCTACATTTTGGATGTTTGCTAGCATGCTTTCAATAAAACTCTTCCTGTAATTACATCCGTGTACAGCTCTTATATGATAGAAACTGTCAACTGTCCAACAAGCGAGTGGACTAATAAAACTGTTTTAGCTAGTTTTATATGAAACTGTCATGAATATTTTACGTAAAATATGTTAGTAAACTCTCACATTATTTTTTAAAAAGCAAATAAAAAAGCACTGGATAAAAACCCATCTATTAAGCTAGATGGGTTTTTATCCAGTGCTTATTTTTTATTTGCTATTTTACTTTGACTTGTAAATAAAGACACAAATTTCATTGTCCAGTCGTCAAGTGCTCATGATCAGGTTCCTTGTGGTGGTACACGTACGGACAGATGTTGCTTGGTTGCACAAAACACTCAAAAATAAGGTTGATGCATTCTCTAAGTATGGGGCTCCACTCCACTGTTAATCAGTATCAGTTAGATATTTTTGCTGATTTTTAATACTGGAACATTTGAATGTTTCTCTGTATTTGTTTTCAAAATGATAAATAAGCTAAATAGTGATTTGCTCAAAAAGATATGATACATATGATAAAATGCAAATAAAAAAGCAGTAATTTCTAAATTTACTTTGACTTGTATTTCATTGCAGACAGTATAGACCCATTCCTGCATTCCAAGCCTGCAACACATTCCAAACAAAGTTGGGACGAGGCAATTTAGTAATGAGATAAAATAATTAAATAATGATGTAATTTGAAACAGGTGATGGTCATCATGATCTGGTTCCTTAATGAAATATAGGAAGGGATTTGGTTCTCATATCCTCTATGCTGCATAATATCAAAAGATTCAGGGAATATGAAGGAATTTTAGTGCATAAAAGGCAAGGGTACAAGCCTAACCTGAACACCTGTGATCTCCAATCCCTCAGACAGCACTACATCAAGAACCGTCACTCATTTTTGCTGATATAACCATACGGGCTTGGGATTACTTTGGTAAACCTTTGTCAAGCAATACAATAAGGAGCTATAGCCACAAATGCCAGTTAAAACTTTACTGTGCAAAAAGGAAGCCTTAACTGTGTACAGAAGCATTGCGGACTTCTCTGAACTCTGAGGCATCTGAGATGAACCATCACACAGAAGAAACCTGTATTGTGGTCAGCTGAATGAGTATTCCATTTTTTTTTTCTAAGAAATGGATGCTGTGTGCGCTGAACCAAAGATGAAAAGGACCATCCAGACTTTTAGCAGCAACAAAGTCCAAAAGCCAGGGTCTGTCATGGTATGGGGTTGTCAGTGCCCTTGGTAAAGGTAACTTACACTTCTGTGATGGTAGCATTAATGCAGAAAAGTACATTGAGATTTTGGAGCAATGTATGCTGCCTTCAAGATGATATCTTTTCTAGGGGTACCCATGCATATTTCAACAAGGCAACGTAAAACCACATTCTGTACATGTTACAAAGGCATGGATGCAGAAGATGAGAGTGCCTGTCCCCAAAAGAGAATGTGTGGTAAATTTTGAAACGAAAAATATGATAAGGTTGTACATCTTTGTTAGGGTTTTGCTGGGATTCGAACCTGGTTCGTTGGTGTGATAATCCAGCAAACCCCCACTAGGCCACCAGGGGGATGACTCAAATGCAGAGGCGTGAGTAGAAAAAGTATGAAAAGGTTTATTTATACTATATACACTATATACAGGGCAAAACAAAAAAACAAAGAGTATAATCCAATACTGGGAAGACAAAGGGAAAAATAAAATATCAAAAGTTCAAAAAGGAAAAGGCAAAAATGCAAAAGCTCAGAAGATCCAAAAACACAGTCACTACTAAATCCAAAAGAAAAGCAAAGTGCAAAACAAAGAACACAGTACAGAGGAAACTGGAGATAAACATAACAGCACAAAGACTCCGTGACAAGAGGACTGAACTCAGGGGGTATAAATACACAAACTAAATTGAACACAGGTGAAGATAATCAGGACTAAACAGGCAATTAACACAAAACATAGGAACAGTGGCGGCCTCTAGAGGCCAAAATAAACATGACACGAAAAGGAAATAACAGCGGCCTCTAGAGACCAAAACAGTCCTAGTCCTAACAATCTTAAGACCTATTTGCAGAAAGAATGGGACAAAACACCTGAAACACTTCTTCACTTGGTGTCTTCAGTCCCTAAACATCTTTTAAGTGTTGTGAGAAGGAATGGCAATGTTAGAAAGAGGTAAAATCTGAAAGCACAAACAGAAGTGTCAACCAGAGTTGTTCAGCATGGCGAAAAACGAATGTGATAGAAATAGCAGCGATACTCATGATAATACTTCAGGATAAGTCTTCCTGAAAGCATTGTCCTTATAAGCGCATGCTGATGCATTTTAAATCAACCACAGGTGTGCCTCATGATCAACTGTCTCAGGGCGTGAGTGACCAGTCGAGCTGCGCTAGGCTTGAACGTTCGAAGGCATGACAGGTACATATACCCTGTCTTCCACTTCTGGCATTTGACTGCACCATGGCAAACTTAAAGATGGATGATGTTAGTGTCAACAATATGGAGATATGTGAGGAAGGTACAAGCCCCATTTCCAGAAAATTTGGGATATTTTCCAAAATAGAATAAAAACAAAAACCTGTGATTTGTTAATTTAACTAACAAAATTACAAAGAAAATATTTTCAGTAGTTTTACTAACCAACTTGTATTTTGTAAATATAAATGAAGTTAGAATTTGATGCCTGCAAGACATTCAAAAGAAAAAGTTGGGACAGAGGCAAAATAAGACTGAAATGTTTGTAGAAAATTCGAGTAACACCATTTTGGAAGAGTGCACAATAATGCTGCTTTTCCACTACCAACGCGGCTGAGTTGGGCTGAGCCGTGCCGTGCTGAGTTGGGCTGAGTCGAGCTGAGTGAGGCTGTTGGAGTTGCATTTCGACTACAACCGCGCTGAACTGTGCTGGCTGGAAGTGGGTGGACACATTGGGTGGAGTTAGCGAAAGTGGGTGGACGTCATGTGATGTCGTTAGGCGGCGCAAACAGTGACATCAGTGATCTTTTAAGCGGTAGTCTCACGACCCGGATAGTAAACAATAAACATGGAGGACATGGAGTCGTTAGTGTTGCTGGTCTTGGCGCTGTGGCTTGTTGTCACCGACAACGCCAACAGATACTGGCAAGAGCGTATAGATGAGGCGAGGTGCATAAGGCTTCAGAAATTCTCGTAATTCGTAATTCTTCTTCTTCCGGGTTTACGGTGTTGACAGATCCCAGCGTGCTCGCGGGGCGTGTGTGGGCATGTGAGGACACTCCTCCTCACCAATCAGTGCACAGGGGAGTCTCCTCACGCCCCTAGCCCCACTCGGCTCGGTTGGGCTCGCTTCAGCCCTACTCCAAAACCGTGCGAGTTTTGGGTGCTGAGTAGGGCTGAAGCGAGCTGAGTCATGCTGCTCTGAGGTAGTCGAAACGCAAGCTGTGTCGGGCTGAAGTGAGCTGAAAAAGGGTAGTGGAAAAGGGCCATTTGTAGGTTAACTGGTGAGGGCAGGGCCATCGACAGGGGGGGACAACCGGGTATTTTGTCCCGGGCCCAGGCATGAGGGGGGGCCCAGAACTGGTCCCTCATGAAGATGCCATTAATCATTCTGTTTCATTTCAAAATGTGTTGATTTGGGGGAGAAAAATGTGCTATATTTGCATTCAATGAATGATTTCTGGTTCTTTTGCCTTTATTGTCTTCGAAAATAGATTCAAGAACCCACCTACCACCCCTAATGCAGAAATGGTTTGGTCTTTGATTAAGGCGCCAAATAACACGGCACTATTCCATCATAACGCTTCGACAATAAGCGTGTGAGCCCGTTTGCCAACATGCACAAGTCAGGAGCAAAGAAAAGAAAAGAGAAAAAGAGATGAAGAAGCCAAGAGCCTCAGGGGCTCACTGCATAGATATTTTAGAAAATATTCAGATGATGCAGTGGGGCAGCTGAGCCAGGTAAGACACAGAAAACTTTTTTCCAGCCCCGTATAATGTAACCCCAGCACGCGCAACGCGCCATTCATAATTATAAAGTAGGGGATAGCAGGGTACACTGAGTGAACACTGAAATGCACAGGGCATTGAATTATTTCATAAACATATCGGTTTAATAACACTGTGTTGTATATATCTCAATGAAGCAAAGAATAGCACATTGGCCCGCAATCATATCCAAATGTTTTAGGCACGCTTGCTGAGTTGCGCTGAGCTGGACTCCGGTTAGCTGAAAGCCCGTGAAACGCTGCCTCTTGTTAATTAAACCTTATTTTGTTGGAAATCATCCCGTGTAGATACGACGGCATGTGAAATTGCCAGCTAGATAGAGTTTAATGTAACGAATGGGCTATAAATGGGGTGTTTTGAGGTTAGTCTGTTGCAAAACATTAAACTTTCGCTTAGACTGATACTCTTCAAACAATTCCCTTGCTCAAGTGAAAAATGATAGGCCTGTATGAAAAGCGCAATTAATGAAAGTAGCCTAATAAGCCCTAAATGAATAAAACAACCTCTGTTTTATTGTTGTTGCTTACACGTTAAGATTTTGAAATCTTTTCGGTCCAGTTCTATATCCAGGGAACGTTGTAATCCTTTTGGTTTATCCGTAATAAACGTGTCAGCCCCCAGGTCAGATAGGCTAATGTTACGTGGTTGGGAGGGTGTCAATTTTTTTTGTAACATTCTAAATCGAGTACAGAAAGGACGTTTATGAAAAACAAGACAAAAAAATACACTGAAAAACTCACTGTACACATCACTAGTGGTGATGCTTCTATGTTCAGATTTTGGGAAAGCCATAACTCCGTTCTCATTGAGGCCCAGTTCCATCCCGTAAACAATCATTTTGGTTTATCAACTACCTGCGCTCAAACATGTCACAGGAGAGGCTCAATGGGCTGGCTATGCTCTCTATAGAGCGCGAACTTGCAAAGAAGCTGGACTTCAATGACCTTATTGACGACTTTGCCACAGCAAAAGTCCGGCGCATTGCATTTCGCACCTGAATAGTTGCAGACTAAGGAAATGTTCAAACTGTAAATATGTTGAAATGTTGAAATAAAATGGTTGACTGTTATAATGGGCTTGGAATACCTGTTATTTAAGGGTTGGAGTGAATGGAGACTGTGAAAAGAGGGGTTGGGTGTGGGTGGTTGCTGTGTGGCGATGTGCGTGCGCGCGTATGTGTGTGTGTGTGGGGGGGCACTCAGATTATTTTGTCCCGGGCCCAGCCAAAGCTGTCAATGGCCCTGGGTGAGGGTATCAGGAAAAGGAGCATGTGCTAAACGATCGGTCTTTACCAAAATTCATATGAAAATTGTTCGTCAATTCAAACAGAACATTTCTCAATGCAAAATTGCAGAGAATTTAAGTCTTTCAAAATCTACAGTACATAATATTATGAAAAGATTCAGGGAATCTGGAGACATCTCAGTGTGTAAAGGGTAAGATCGGAAACCACTGTTGAACGTGTGTTAAGTTCGAGCCATCAGGCAGCACTGCCTGAGAAACGGTCATGCTAATGTGACAAATATACCACATGGGCTTGGGAGTACTTAGGAAAACTGTCGTCACTTAACACAGTCCACTGCTGCATCCAGAAATACAACTTGAAACTGTATTATGCATTTAATAAGCTTTTATGAAGCACATTCTGCACTCACAATGAATTAATTCATCTGTTTCATAGAACTTTGGCATCCGTTGTATATATTTTGTATATTGAGTCGCTATGATATTTGCTACCCACCAGATGGCACTGTGAACTCCAGTTTCAGTGCTCCGAAGCTTCAAATCAGTTGCGCCACAAACAGGAAGAAGCTTTAAAAGCTTCACCGGGGCTTCGTCCGCCCATTGTACCTGCAAATATTTACATGTTTACTGGTTAAAGGCGCAGTGGAGAAAAATTATTTTTAAGCTATTGCTCAGCATCAGCTAAAGTTTCGACAAGGTTGGATAGATTTATGGGCGTGGAAACAGAGCCCAAAAGCCACGCATGCGCAGAATCGCTAAGTAGCACATGTCGGTAGGTAGCACAAATCGACAGAACACCTGCTAACCACTGTTTTGGAGACTCCGCTTGAAACACCTAGAAGGAATGAACCACAAAAGTAAGAAACGAATCAAAGAAGCGAAACGGAGCGCAAGGCCTGAACTAAAGGATTCACTTGACTGGACAAAACATAACTACTTCGAGACTTTTGATCTTTCGCACCGGACAGTGAAGGTAACTGAATGCTAGCTAGAAACGAGGGGCAACGCAGTCCGCTTACGTAAAGTGGCTACACGGCGTTTTAAATTAGCCCAAGCGGCCCCCCCCCCCATGTTAACCTGTTGTACGCGTTCAACGTACTGATAAGAAATCCTGAGTTTTTAGTTCCGCGTTAACATATTCGTTCATGAAGCGATATTATTTCGGACAACATTGTGTTCCAGTTGCCAGTGTGCTTCAGCTACGTTAGTTTCTGCACGTAGGCGATGGTGTGCGCAATTCAGCGCCTCTCTCTGGTGCGGAATTAATGCGGAACACTGAGTAATCAGTGAAACGACTGCAATATAACTTGTTTGTTGCTGTACATTCCAAATAAAGTTATCCAACGTAATGAAATTTAGGCAAGAATTAAGTTTTAACATGAAGCTGCTCACCATAACGGATCATTCTGATCTGAAGTTGTTTGGATACTTTAACCTTCATTCGCTCAGCTCTGTGCTTGGGTTGTATCCTGATTTTAATTACAATTCTCTTTGGATATAATTTTCTTCTAGCATATAATCAGATTGACTCTGGTTCAGTCCTTTTAGATCTTTTATAAGAGGATCATTTTTGGCATTGAATTACAGTTGTGGTCAGAAGTTTACATACACTTATCATGGGCATGAATGTCATGGTAATTTTGAGCTGTTAATGATTTCCTTGAACTGTTCTTTTTCCAGTGTGGAATGATGGTACAGCATTTTAATGACTTAAAAAATAAGAGTTGAGTGCACAACTTCTTGAATTTATTTTGGATTTTCTCTAATCCACACAGGGTCAATTATACAACCCCAATTCCAAAACAGTTGGGCCACTGTGTAAAACATAAATAAAACCAGAATGTGAATTTGCAAATCATGGAAACCCTATATTTAATTGAAAATAGTACAAAGGCAACAAATCAAACACTGAAACTGGGAATTTAATTGTTTTTTGCAAAATATGATCATTTTGAATTTGATGTCAGCAACATGTTTCAGAAAAGTTGGGACAAGGCAACAAAAGACTGAAAAAGTTGTGTAATGCTAAAAAAATAAATAAATAAAATTTGGTTAATTGGTAACAGGTCAGTAACATGACTGGGTATAAAAAGAGCATCCCAGAGAGGCAGAGTCTCTCAGAAGTAAAGATGGGGAGGGGTTCACCACTCTGTGAAAGACTGTGTGGGCAAACAGTGCAACAATTTAAGAATAACATTCCTCAGTATTAAATTGCAAATAATTTGGGGATCACATCATCTATGGTGCATAATATTATTAAAAGATTCAGAGAATCTGGAGAAATCTCTGTATGCAAGAGACAAGGCTGAAAATTGGCATTGGATGCCTATGATCTTCAGGCTCTCAGGAGACACTGCATTAAAAGCAGACACGTGTCTGTATTGGAAATCACTGACTACGTTTACATGCACGTCCAAATCGAGCTGCTGTTGGTCATCGAGCAAAGGGTCCCAGCAGGGGTGCCAGAGAAATCCAATCCTACATGCACAAGTGAAATCGGGCTATTGTGCACCCGAGCCACACGTGGCGCTACACGCCCCATCGTGTTGGTACACTTCCGGTTGTCGTCATGAATTAGAGCTATAGTGTTGCCAGATACTGCTGACGTTTTCCAGCCCAAAACATGTTCAAATCCGCTAAAATGCACTTAAAACCCCCAATCTGGCAACACTAGCAGTTCCGTGTTCAAGCTGTTAGGCTTGCTCTAACAGACTATGGCTACAAACTGTCCGGCGCAGACCACTGTTTTGTAAGACAACTTATTTTGCACAATAATATTTTTCTAAAGTCCATTTTTTGCTTACAAAAAAATATATTTTTTTTGCTTACAATTTAACTTATGTCTTAATAAACACACAAAAAGTTCAATTGTTTTGTTTTTATTGACATTCTTCAGATGTTGGACATGTATACACACACACACAAATACAATGACTTGTTTATGTACACAATTCACAGCTATGCAACAGATGTATTTGGTGATACAGTAAGTGAGCTAAATTTTAACAGTGCAAACAATGCCACAAAAAGAAAAGATTCATGCCGTTGTCATGATTCGTTGTCATGCCGACCGAGGCTGTTGTGTTTCCCACTTGTGGTCTCGTCACTCCCGGAAGTAGCTCGACAACTAGCTCGATAGGGTATACATGCATAAAGTAGCTCGGCAGAAATCGCATAAACTAGGTCGTGTAGCTCAATTCCGAGAAATCAAGTTCGGTTCAATTTCAGCCAAATTAAGGTGTCTACATGGCATTTTGAACTTCGATTTCAGTCGAGCAACGGCAGAAATTCGATTCTGTCTATGTGCATGTAAACGTAGTGACTGTATGGGCTCAGGAACACTTCAGAAAACCATCGTCTGTGAAAACAGTTCATTACTGCATCCACAAGTGCAAGTTAAAACCAGATATAAACAATATCCAGAAACGCCGCCCCCTTCTCTGGGCCTGAGCGCTTTTACAATGGACTGAGGTGAAGTGAAACATTGTCAAGGTTTGACGAATCAAAAGTAGAAATTCTTTTTAGAAATCATGAACACTACGTCATCCAGGCTAAAGAGGAGAGGGACCATTTGGCTTATCAGTGCACAGTTCAAAATCCAGCATCTGTGATGGTATGAGGGTGCATTAGTGCACATGATGATACATTTCATTTAAATCTATTAAGTGGTGCTGAAGGTTCTACAATGTCTTTTAACTTGACAAGGCCAAGGTCTATTAACTTCTTTTAGTGATCATGATTGACTACAACTGGTAGTTTCTCTTTGCCAGCATAAAAGGGATTTGTTTGACAGCACTCATTGGATTGACCAATACTCAGAACCATGGGAAACTCCAAGGAACTCAGTGAAGATCTAAGAAGGAGAATTGTAGATTTACACAAGTTGAGAAGGTCTCTTGGAGCCATTTGGACTACCTCTGAATTCTTCAACTTCACCTCAAATCAACAGCTGGATGGTTGAAACTTGGACACAGTTGGGTGTTCCAACAGGACAATGATCCCAAACACACACCAAAACTGGTTTTGGAATGGCTAAAGCAGGCTAACATTAAGCTTCTGGAATGGCCTTCCCAAAGCCCCGACCTCAATCCCATTGAAAATTTGTGGACTAAACTGGAAACCAACCAGTTTAAATGAACTTTACCAATTCTGTCAAGAAGAGTGGTCAAATATCAAGCCAGAATTATGCCAGAAGCTTGTTGAGATGCAGCTTGCTAAGGGACATTTAACCAAATATTAGTGGGGGTGTATGTATATATTTGAGGCTGTATGTATAATTTTTACCTTGTGTGGATTAGAGAAAATCCAAAATAAATTCAAACTTGTGCACTCAAGTTGTGTTTTTGAAGTCATTAAAGATGTATGCTGTACAATCATTCTACCGTGAAAAAAAAAAAAACAGTTCAAGGAAGTCATTGACAGTCCAAAATTACCATGACATTCATGCTCATGATGAGTCTATGTAAACTTTTGACCACAACTGTAAGTAATATTTTTAAATTCCTTCTGTTTATGTACCGGTTTACTTGCAAGTTGGCGCAGGTATTTTGCACCCATTACAAGTTTTCAGAATATTGCTACCAGTTAACCATTTTATCAAAGATCTTATACATTCCCCCCCCATACACTGAAGACTTCTGGGTTTGAGATCAAAAGCTAAATATGAGACAGTAGATCAGAATTTTAGCTTTAATTATCTGATATTTACTTCGATATGTTAAACAGATTAGACCATGGCACCTTTGGTGGCAGACCACCCAAATTTTAGATGAGCAAAAGGGAATCTGGTGGTTTAGCCCTGTCTTCATGTTTTAGCCCTATGTTTCAGTGTGAATAAAGGTGATCAAACTTGTCTCAATGATTGATCATTCTAGATTTAAAGCAAGCAGAGCTTTTATTTTTTTTAAAGGAAAGTTTGAAGTTTTTGACTGTATTTTTCATTTGACTTATGGAAACTAAAAGTGCTAGACTTACAAAAATGACATCATCCCTGGAAATTATACCTTATAAAACTAGATGTTAAATGGTTTACTGTCTAAATTGTATTTTAATATGAGAATGGGAACATGTTCTATTTAGCTGTTAAAGTTTGGCTCTTTTGAGTCCGCCATTACATGAATTCGTTCCTGGTAAGTTATTGTTAATTCAAAGGAAGTGATGTCATATGTGCAATGCTTGAAATTTCGTGGCATTTCTGGCTTTGTCTGCTTTGCAAAGTGTAGTACGTTTTTAACTTTTTTTTTTTTTTTAATTCCAAAACTAAAACCAAAGCATGCCTCCTAAGAGGTGTGTCGTTCAAGTGTGGCCAATAAAAAAACGGAATTTTAATCCATTATAGCCCAAAGTTGGCAGGACCCTTACGGAATGAATGGGTTCGATTTGTATGGACAGGACAGTTTGGTGTCTGCTCCATACATTTTGAAAGCTATATCTGTGAGGCAAATTCACATAGAAGGATTTGAGCAACGTCTGCTGCGTGGAGCAGTTCCTACAATCTGGAAACAAAAGTCAGAAGCGCCATCCCAAAGAGCTCACTGCACATTGTCAACCTTGTGTTAGGCACTTTCACTTTCAGCACTGGAGCCAGCAGAAGTGGGTGACTCGTTGTGCCATGTGCATTGTGTGCAGCAAGCACGCAGCAGCCAGGAATTTGTTAGGGTTAACCTCCAAAACTAAGTTGCTCATAAAACAAGTCTTTTCTGGTTCTAACAGTACTAATTAAGGCCATATAGACCCTTTCTATTTTGTGATGCATTGGGGGGGGATGTCAGTGTGCAATTATGGTTATTTATTTTTTACTAAAATCACTGCATCTCTGCAACTGTAAAAGGTTTTTACGACTTCACGCTCTCAGTCAAGTACTTTTGCAACTCTCACACCAGACTTTATAAGACAGCCATTGTCATCAAGTACACCTCTTTCTTCTAATTTACAGTGTGATAACTACCTAACTCTGAAATCAGATAAGAAAGCTCTGCGGTCCAAAATTAAAAGGCTGGAGTGTAAAGTAAAAGGAAACCCAAATACAAATCAGTCAGAGCAACTGGGTGAATGCATTTAAAACTGTGGTTGATTCTCCAATAACTGTTTCAGCAGGTATGTATACAGGTTTTATTTCTTTATTTGTGATGTATAATATATTTCATGTATTAAATCTGACTTCAAATCCATTGCATTCCAAATAATGTAATGGATCTGGTGTGCCAAAAGGCTTGGTTCCACAATACCGATAACTATAAATAAATCAGTCTTCTGCAGTTTGTTGTTGGTGGCCACACCAGACCGATAACGATAGCCCAGGCCTGGGTTTATCAGTATCGGTGAGATTTCTTCCGGACCAATTTTTCCAGACCTGAGTCTGATCCGATAAAACACCTGACCAATCAGGTAACTGTTTACATGTGACGTTGTCTGAGCACGTGCTCAATTTTTCCTGAGCATCTTTGTACATCCTTGTTGCATCAATGGAGGAGAAGCTGATTATAGAAGTGTCAAAGAATCCCAGGCTTTATGATTTAAAAAAAAAAAAAAAAGCACAAGCTGTACAAAAATACAAAAAGGAAGATGTATGGAAGCTTATCGGCAGTAGAGTGGGTATGATCGGTAAGTGTGTGTGTGGCTGTGCAAGATTAAAACAGAGATTTTAGAGCATGCAGCCACACACACTACACACACACTTTGCCACAAATACTATCTGTGGATCATGTTAAATAAATTAAATTTTGCAGCACAAAGTCTGTCTGATACACTTTCCTATGTCCCCACTGCCAAATACTATTTTTTTTTTTTAAATTACCTAAATTAGATGAAGCATAAAACTTGTCACCTTACTTACACCTGAGTCGCAGTGCTGAGTGCCCACTTGCGCAGTCACAAAAGAATGTTCGCATGGTAACACTTTTTCACTCATTTGGTTTCAATTGGTTTTTCTTTTGTGGTGGGAACGCCCACTGTAAACAGGATAAAATGTGTCTGTCATAGTTTAGGCTACCTGTTGATGTTAAAGGTTCATTTATTAGCACTCTTGAAGCAAAACACAGGGCATGTGTCTTTATGTATAGCTGTGTTTGTCATGCCACTGACTGTCCGAGTGGGTCTATTACATGTATGAGTGCCAGGAGTCTGAGGTTAGCAGTCATCTATGTGCTGCAGGATTTCATGCACCCAGATTCTCCTTTTCTTCTTTTGGCTTTGCCTCCTGTGCTAGATGAGCATAAAAAGCAGCTCTTTCTCGCTGTCAGCCATTGCATGCTGCCTAGTGCACTGGGTGTGCACACAAACGGCATACAACTGCTACATTTTCCCATGAAAACCAGCAGTTGGGATTATAGTTGTTGTGTGACTGCTCCAGACTGGTACTAAATTCAGGCATAGATATAGTTATCGGTGTTGTGGGACCAGGGCATAAAACAGCACTCAATGTTCCCTACTATAGGCACCTAAAAAATTATTAAAATTATAAAATATTATTAGGACACTTGTGTACCATCCTCTTGTAGGTCCCCCCCCCCCCCCCCCCCAAAAAAAAAAGAACTAGTATCAAGAACACATGCCATTGCAGAGAATATTATAGTCAGGGTGGATACAAAAGAAGGCTGTGGTGCACATGATGTCCCACATGCAGCGCTGCTGATCAGTAAATCGCTGTGACCTAAAGATAGCGGACAAGCTTTGTGGTTTTTGGAACAGAATTCAGACACAAAAATCTCTTTCTAACCAATTTCTTATTTATTGGTGAACTTTACAACCTATTTGAGCATATCGCACACAGAAAACCCAGTATTTTATGATGTCATTTTTGTAAGACTAGCACTTTTAAAGTAGTTGAAGAAACTCTGACTAGCTAGCTGAATCAAATCAAGGGTTTGCATGTTTAAATCTAAGCAGCTCAGCAGAGCAGTTTCAAAGAACTTTCTAAAGATGAGATCGTCATTCTAAGAAACATCATGGTTCGCTGGTAGTAATTCAGCATGATGTTGAATTCTCATCTTTAATACCAATTGATGTGAACAATTGCCAGTAATAATTTGGAGTGATTTTTTGAATTCAAGTTTTTAGTATGTTCAATCGTGTCACACAAGATGTTAAACACAAGCAGTAATCCTTGATCCTTAACTCTAAAAACTGACAAATTACTGTTATTGGTGTAATTATGATCAAACTTGGTTCAGTTCAATGATGGGGCTGAAACACCTGAAGATAGGGCTTTTGGTTTGTGAATGTGTTTATATGGGGGGATATATATCAGTCCCCCCAGGATTTCACGGGCCTTTTTTGTGATTGTTGCGGGCTAAAATGTCTGATGTTGCGGGGGGTTTTCCAAAAAATTGTGATGAAAGTTGCGGTGTTTAAGTTTTTGTTGCGATTACATTGCGGGAGGAAGTGAAAGTTGCGAGAAATTGTTGCAATTTTCTCTTTTTGTGATTAAAATTGTTAAATATTAAGTTATTATTGAAAAACTATTGATTAAAAAAAAAAGACACTGAGAAATGGTCTTATAAACATCTTTACCAATATAAAAGATTACTAGGACTACAAAAATGCAGAAAAATAGGCTTTACTTATCCAAATGCACCTGTTGGTTCAAAAGTTAAAGTGCACAGAACCTCACAGCACAACATGAAGTTACCTTAAAATATTATATAAACGCCTCAGCTTTCATGTAAGAAAATAAAAATAAAAACTATTAATACTAGTACTGTGTGCAGGCAGTCTCTCCTGAAGACTAAATTAAACAATAATTATAAACTAATAAAATAAATGGCTCAGGCTTCATAGAAGAAAAAAACCCCAATTTGAACAGAATCTCACAGTATGATGCTGAAGCTGCCTAAACAATGGAAAATAAAATACCATTTTGGCAAAAATGTTGTCATCCATTAATTTCTTGTATTAAGTAAAAAATAATTTAAAGTGCACAGTCCTTCACTGTAAACATAACACACTTTCAGTAACGGAATTTAAGCCTATATAAACACTGACTTGCACATCATGCAATGTTGCCAGATACTGCTGACGTTTTTCCTGCCCAAAATATGTTCAAAACCTGCCAAAATGCACTTAAAACCGCCCAATCTGGCAACACTGCGCACATACTGCTTCTCTTGAACGTATACACGGAAGTAAGGCGGAAGGTAGTTTGTCGACGTCACCAAGATGACGCCAACAATTGGTCAAATTTGCGGGAAAGTTGCGGTGATTGGATATAATTGCAACACCGCCCTGAATTCGTGGGGATTGGTTGAATTTGCGTTGAAGTTGCAAATCGCAACATTGTGAAATCCTGGAGTGTCTGATATATATACCTTTTTTTTTTTTGGTGTGTGTGATATATATAGTGTGTGTGTGTGATTTATATACGTGTGTGTATAATATAAATAAAAAATCTGTTTTCTAGAAGCAGCTTTACAGAAAAAATGACACCGTAGAGTATGGCGTAGCCGTGTACCCTATGCCACTGTTTCTCAACTGCTGGGCCGCAAATCTTTTTCGCAAGTTGAAGCTAATTTTTACTCATAGTAGGGTATGTGGTTGCATCTGATGTCGCATTTGCCTCATTAAGCTACGGTTACACTACAGCTTGCGGTGCTTTGTGATGGGTTATCAATGAAAGTGAGGCGTTTTGGTGACAATGTACACGTGAGCTAAAAGTCATGGTTTCACAGCAGGTGAACACTTGGCCGTCACACGCTTGAATCTGGCGCAGCTTGTGTGGCTGTGCTCACGGAGTGCATTGTATGCACTTGGGACCCAGTCGTTATGGGAAACACCTGAGACTGATTTGAGCGCAGTCAGCACGCACAGATACGGATGTTGTTTTTACAGAGGCTTTGTGAAATATCACTGTCACATTTGTTGACCATTTTTATAACACTAAGTATGCTACTTTGATTCTGCTTTTGTTAATATCACACCTGCTAATAAACACACTTTCTGTACTTGGATCCATCTACTGACCTCTATCTTGTAGTGTCCTGATCCCCAGATCTTTAACCCAGCCACATATAAAAAGTTGTACGCTTCCATGCTCTTCCAGGTTTTCGTCTGTTTGTCCGTGTAGAAGGATGTTTGCAGTAGTGTCCTGCACTCCCGCGGGACCCGACGCAAAGCAGTGCGTCGCGGGACAAATTTTGAAAGCTCATTGCGGGCGCGGGCGGGAGGGGGAGTGCACAATGCGGGAGCGGGCGGGGGAGGTGATAAGCTGCAGTCCTGCTAACTAAAAACGTGTTTAAAATAAAATTTATAAGTTATTAATTTATGTCTATCATATATAACTTGTGCTGGATATTTTATTTGGCATTAATAAAAACATTTTAAGATGCCTAAATTTGCGGATGTGGTCTAATCTCGCGTACGTTTCCGATTCCTTTCCGCTCTCAGTGCTTAGTTTCAGCACCTCTCAGTGCTTAGTTTCAGCACCTCTCAGTGCTTAGTTTCAGCACCTCTCAGTGCTTAGTTTCAGCACCTCTCAGTGCTTAGTTTCAGCACCTCTCAGTGCTTAGTTTCAGCACCTCTCAGTGCTTAGTTTCAGCACCTCTCAGTGCTTAGTTTCAGCACCTCTCAGTGCTTAGTTTCACCTAACCAACTTTGTCTGAAGGTGTCAACTGCATTCAACATGGCGGACGGAATGTCTCGATGTTTAAATATCTGTTGTTTGACGGTGTATCGCACAGATTGTCTGTCTATTTCTCGCTTTAAATTGAACAGTGTATAATCTGAGGAGCTGGTTGTGGTTGCGCAACACTTCATATGAGAGGAGAATGAAATCGCGGTTGGAATCATAACGCCACAGACTCGGGAGTGCGAGTGCGCAAAGCGAGAGCTGTCAATCAAAGCGAGAGCTGTCAATCATGAGCGCATGCAGCGCTCAACTTGGAATGTGTCAGCAGAATGTCAGAGTCTAAACAAACTTACAATAAACCTAACAATGCCACCTATAAATACACATGTAGATCTACATAACGTTATCTGTGCCATCTCACAGCAGTTTGCTTAGCTATTTTTAATCAGGGCAAATAGCCTTATAGCCAAAACTAGTATATGATGCTTTAATTTATGGAGATGCCTTTTGTTTACACGTGATTTCCAAATGAGGGGTATTGCGATTTTATATTAGTCTAAATGAACATCTACACCAAGTTGCAAGCATCAGGGGAAGATTATGGACGCACCAAATTTGGCTTAATGGTCATTTAATGGTGAAATGCTGTTCGCACTGTCAGCCAACTTCGGGTTGTTTTTTTGGATGTTAGTTAGTTCAAACTTGCATCGTACCATATTGGTTTAATGCTAACTTGGTTGGTTGTTTGGGAAACGCACCCCTGAACGTGAGCTGTAGATATTTATGCTCAAATCCACTCAAAGTAGGGGGCGGGGCACCATCACGCTGTGTCTTTTAAATTATATTAATTTCTTATAGGCCTACTTGTATTTCCTAGAATGTAAATGTGAGGAGTGACACAAGCTATGTGCAATGTACAATATTCTTAATATCCACTGTAGATTTTGGTAGGTGTGTTGGGTATCTCTGTAAAGCCTCAGCTGCGCATGCCGCCTGGCAACGCGCACCCTAGCTATGTGCACTAGGTGAAGGATCGGTCAGTGGAGAGCTCAGCTAACCTCAGCATGTTTAATTCCCCAAGCCAATGACAAGAACTTTCGTGAGAAATAACACAAATGTCTGCATCATGCGGGATTTGCGGGTGGGAGCGGGACTGAAAATCATAATTCTTTGCGGGCGGGACTGAAAATTCTGTCCCGCACAGACCTCTAGTCTGCAGCACTAGGTAGTTTGAGATATCAGGGTAACTCAACGGATGGATACTTTTCCAACTCCTAGGAAAAATCTTTAATGTGAAAGGATTGGTCCTATTGAGTGGTTTCTATATCCACTTCTTTTGAGTGTACCCCTTGGTCTTAATAACTTGCTTGTTTCCTGTACACAAACATGGCAATAAGTTCTTGTGTTAATCGACCAGACTCCACTTTTGGATCATTCATCCCTTTTGACTGAGAGTACCCTGCATGCAGGCTTTTATGTTGGCTTCTGGCACATACATACGGTTTTAAGTACAATACCTACAATTAAAAACAGTTTGTTTTTATTGCATTTTTTAAAATTCCTGTGCTCCCCTCTGTAACTGGGAGTGATGTTGCATTTGATTAATACAATTTTACAGTAGATTATAATAGAATAGATGAGCCAAAGTCATTGGGGATCTTTTTTTTTTTAAATGGGCCCCGACTCGTTACAAATATGAATAGGTGGGCCTTAAAGTAGGTTGAGAACCCCTGCCCTATGCCTGACGTGCACCTCCCCAAAAATGTCAGTAGGTGACGCAGACTGCAATAACTGATTGGTCTGCTTGGTGGTAGCATCGCATTTCTGGCTGCTGTTTCTTCTTGGTGAAAATAGGAAATCTACTTTCACAATATTGTCAATATAAAAATATTAAGTGTGAAGCTCACGAGCAACTGTAGAGCGTTATAAGGCCAGTATAATCATGCAGGCACCCCCCCCCTTCCCCTCTATCGATTTTCTTCTAACAGATTCCTAGTAAACAAACCATGTAGGTGTTTCCCATAATGGCTCAATAAAAATAAAGCATCTGATAGTGTGTTCCACAGAAATTTTGGAGACTATGGGGGCGTGTTGCACGTGTCCAGTTGAATTGCAGGGGTGCGGGGGGGGTTGTTCAGCGCGCGGCGCGCGTGTCCGGTTGAATTGCAGGGGTGTGGGGGGGGGGGGGTTGTTTAGCCTACTAATACTACTAAACTAAGACTAACAAAGAAGAAATTTGTTGGTATTGGTTATGCACCTTGTATTTTAGCATGTTGCTACAGAGGGCAGTCCTACAAGAAGAACATATTACGGATAGCAACAAAACCAAACCAAAAATCCTACAATACTTCACACCCTGAACTCCTACAAAAAGTCCTACAAAACAAGGACTTCTAGCTCTGCTGCATGTCAAATGTGACCCTGACAAATGCCTGCCCTATTTACAAAGACCACACCCTGCACTTGTGCATTTGATTTTTTTTTTTTTGGCTTTGAGAAAGAGTTCGAGTGCCCTTTCATAATTTATATCTTCTGGTTGTGGCCCGTTAATGGAAATCCTCAAGCAGGCGGCCAGGTGCTCTCCTTGCAGTCTGTTCCGAAGGTCTGTTTTGACCTAAAATGGCAAACAACTTAATACTACAATGAGTCAAGTGATTGTAGAGCTCACTCTGAAATATTTAATTAAGTGAAAGTGAGATTGAACTTAGGTGGGATTTGAGCATAAAAACAATGGGTAAATGTAAATTGAAATTCACATCACTGGTTTGCCTGCAGATGTCCTTACCCTGTTCATTGTGGAAAAGTCTTTCACAATTCATGCTTGACACTGGCACAACAAGGGCAATCGCTGCTAAGTGGCTGAGTAATGGGTATATCTGCCCCCATTCATCGCACTCACTTGCTAGGAGTGTTATACCAATTTGACATCCTGACTGTTGGTAACTCGCCAGCGCCCCTTATAACGATCCCACAATTCCTTGCGTGCTCCACCCGGATGTGACGTAAGGTGGAACTGCTTTAACTGTATCGAGAGCGCCTCGATTCGTCCTCTCATGTTCTGACTACTGGAGTGGTCGGACGGACTGTAGGCACGCTCGCCTACAGTGTTGAGACTAACCGCTATTGTCTGAGAACAGCCTGTTCAAATTAGTTTCGGCCGAACTTTTGAACGACCCGCTAAGTTTCAGCGATATAGTGGTTTTGATTCTAAACCTTTGCAAAGTTTAACTACAGTTAAGTAGTTTTCCACGCTAAGAGGCATTTGCGGACAGCTTCGCTCCTCTCAGCTTTTTCTCGTCGACGCATCACCGGAGGTTTCTCCTGAAGCACCGTGGGCCAGCTAGGCCTCCATCTCCCTGCTTCGTTAGCCGCGGTTGGACGCAACGCGCCGCTAACCTCCTCTCCTCGGACTGCGACCCTCAGCGCGGACATCGGAGAAAGAACTTCCATCGCATTGAGTAGGCACTTGGGCAAATTTTTAATTTGTAGCTTATTCAGATGGTTGTTAGGGTCATGTTTAAGCTTTGAGCTATTTAGCATACCCGCTCAGACACGGAAGGTGTTTGTTTGTTTTTATTGTTTGTTTTGGTTCTGTTTTTTTCTTTGAACTTGTTAGACAGGGTATCTTGCATGATATCTTTCCTTAACTCCATTGCTAGCTTCCCTATCTGATTAGCAGCGCAGCGACAAGTTTGTTATTTTAAGCTCCGAGGCTAGACCGCTACAAGGCCTAGTTCTCTCCATCCAACACCTATTATACACACACATACACTCTCTCTCTCTCGCGTTGAGTTCTTTGCCTAGATAGTCTGTTGGAAATTGTTAAGTGCAGTGTTTGGATCCAGCTGTAGCGTGGTCAGATTCTCCTTAGCAACTTATTGCTAGCTACCTCAGGGTGATACGCTAGCTCGTAGGCTTGTGTTCTCGACTAGGCCTGCAGGCGCCATTTTTCCGACGCCATTTTGTTACCTCCCTCATTGAGTTACCTGTGATACGACACCTAGGCACTGACCGCCATTTTGTTTAAGCATTGCCAGAGTGGCTAGTCATTAGCATCTGCCCACAGATACCTACACAAAGCACACATTAGCCACAGAGCTAATCCTTTGTTCTATTTAGCTAACATTCCTTTGTTTTAGCTAACATTCCTTTGTTTTAGCTAACGACAAGCTAGGTCTCACACACACACCTCCACACACACACACACCTCCACACACACGCACACACAAGGGATTCTCTTCTTCTATCTCTTTCTCTCTCTCTCTCCCTCAACTTTATAGTCCAGGTGTAATTGTTCCATTGTTTTGTCTTGTTATTACCTTTGCCGACATTGAATGTATTTTGAGATTATTATTATTAGTGAGTAGTAGACAAATAAAAGCTAATAAAATTGAATTGCATTTTACTTGTTCCTGTTGTTTATTCACAAGGTCAACTATTTAGAACTCCTTTTTCCTTCAGAATTTAGCTTTTGTATACAACTGGGTTTCCCATCTAATACAGAGCTACCATTAATCTTGAATGTAACCATTCACGGTGAGTATTAAGATTAATAATTTAAGATTTTATGAGACTGATCTTTATTTATAAATTGATTAATTTAATTATCAATTATTACATAATTTATAATTTAATTAATCCCAATTCAACCTACATTAAAGTGGTGCCTCGTGTGAGGACTAGTTTAATGACCTTGTGAATTTCTCAACAATAACTTGTAAACTGCTGTATACCCAAAATCAACTGCCAAGGTATAACACAGATGACTTTAATGGTGAATCATTAACAGTGTGTTAATCACAGAACTGAAATTCAGCTGCCAACCACAGTTAGCTGATAAACTGGTTTAATTGATTAGTACATTAGAGTAATATCTAATCCAAGTACTTAATTAATATTATTAATAATAATCATTATTATTAACTAATTATTAATTGAGCTAATTAATACAAGTGAAACATTAGTGAAAAACAAAGTAGCTAAGAAACCACATCAATTATTTAGCAACTTGGATTGAATTAAATTCTAACCTAATCAACACCTAGTATTAATTTCCTTTAAGTTAATTAATACATTTCGAACAAAATGTCGCGTTCCCCATCAAGGGAGTCAGAAGGGCCCCTCCTCTCTCTCTTCGACGTTGTAGGCGATTTAGGCCAAGTCCCGGAGGATAGGAGAAATTACTTCTGTGATCTGGACCAAAAGGCTCGCTTTGATGAAATACACATAGCCGTTAGGGAACTTAAGGAGCGTACTATGACTCTCCCAGAAGGGCTACCCAAATTGTTCATGATCTACTATAAGGAAATGGAACATGTGTGTATGACCCTCGAACAAGAGAAAAGAACACTAAAACGACAACTGGCCGAAGCTCAAAGGAGAGCAGAAAGCGCGGAGAGTAGCCTCGTGGGCCTGAGAGCCACACAAGATGAACTAAAGCGCGAAATAGAATACCTCAGAGAAGAAGTGACGCAAGCACGTCGCTCAGATGAGGGATCGGCCAAACCCTCCCAAGAACAGAGTTCCGCTCTGGAGGAGGAAGAACCTGAGCTTAGAACGGTAGATCAGACACCGCACTCAAGCTCAACTCGCGTGAAAGTCGCGCGATCGCCACCTCGTGGCGCTGGGAGTTTTTACTTTACTCCCCACTACACCCCCTCGCGCTTCAATATCGCTGCAGCCTCTAGCCCGCAGAAAACGCCGCGCTACGTACCCTCAGACTCCTCTGACGGAGAGGCCGCCTACAAGCCGAAACGCAGACATAGGCGATATGAGAGCAGCTCAAATAGCGAAGACAGCGAGGACCCCTACGGGTCAAAATCAAAACGCCTCGTCGCAGAACGCAAAACTAGGATCCGCCAAATCGACGTCCTTGCGAAAGACATAGAGCGTTTTGAGCCGGAAAATCATAGATACCGAAGCGTTAATGATTATTTCCGGGAAATCGAGCGTAGCCTCCTGGACCTGCCAGAGGCTACATCGCATGAAAAGGCCAGACTAGTCTGGAAAACTTTAGGTAGTGGCGTACGAGCATTCGTTGAGACCTTACCGCAGTCAGTCCTCGACAACTACAAGAAAATACGTAAGTACTTGAAAGAGGAATACTCGTTGTACGAGGACGAGACTGCTGCGACGATGGGTGCCATTCTGATCAGACAGAAACGAAGCGAACACCCTCGCGAGTACTACCGTCGGCTCCGCGCAGCGTACTTTCAGGGCAGAAGCGAGCCCGGGCTAGAGGAAGATCGCAACTTCAAGTCCCTCTTCCTCCATAACCTTCACCCGTGCATCCGTAACCAAGTAACACTCGCGTGTCGCCAGCGCCCCCATACTATGAGAGAAATGCGTCGCACCGCACAACTAACGTGGGAGACGTTCGTCCGACCCACAGACCGCCACGAGGACGATCCCAGAGTCCTCAGCCTATATGAGCAGGAAGGTCAGTCCTTAGGCCTAGAAGGGGGTGAAGCCCCAAACCGCGGGCCCCCTTGGGCGAACCCAAACCCCGGCCACCAGACGTCGAGTCAACCCAAAGGTAACTGGAAAGTTCGACAAGCTGGAGCCAAAGGGGAACAGGGCCCCAACGCCCACGGGCAAGGTAACCGCAAACCTGGCAGTCACGGCCCTAAATCTCAGAATAGCGGACAGTCAAGGCCCCATCGCAACTCCTCTCGAAGGGAGCGGAGCCCTAAGCTAGCTACCGCTAAACAAGCCAACCAAGAGCCGCTTGGGATGGCAGAACTGAGGGCTGAATTAGCACGGATTAAACAAGCCAACCAAGAGCCGCTTGGGATGGCAGAACTGAGGACCGAATTAGCACGGGTTAAACAACTGCTGAACAATAAGAACAGGAAGGGTAAGCCGAGCAAGGACAGGGACAAACCGTCAGCATGACTAGGCCGGGACCCATCCCCACCACCACCGCGTGTCTACCTCGTGGGGTGGGGAAAGGACCCCTGCCCAATAGGCAGCGATGAGTTGAAACCACCCCCTCCGTTAGTGAAGCCTGACCCGCAGGATGCACCCCTGACGCAGTTTCTTGGAGATTTGGTTAGGAAAGGCAACGCCAAGCGTATCTATAGCCCAGTGGTGGTAGAAGGCAACGTTTCCCTCCAAGCTCTCTTGGATACCGGGTCAGAAATCACCCTGATGTGTTCCAAAGTCTTCGCAGAGGTTTCTGATGCGCGGCGCGCGCAAGGTAGACCCATCAGAACCGAACGTTGTGACGTCAACTTGGTTAGCTTCACCCAGAATCAAGCCCCAGTAACAACCATTGCATGGTTAGAACTCACCTTCCAGGGCATGTCCATCACTCACCCCACTTACATCTGCTCTGTTGGGGTAGAACCGTTCCTCATTGGCCAAGACCTACTAGATAGGCTAGCGCCCCTCATTGACTGTCGTCGTGGGCAACTGTGGGCCCAGGTCGCGTCCCCACAGACCCCAGATCCTCGTCGTCATGATCGAGCCCGTTGCGATGAAGTTAGCGTGGATGCTACTCCACCGATAGCTGAGTCAGGGCGGGTCCCCGAGAACCTCGAGACCACTCCGCTCCACCCTGAGCCGAGTCAAGACGCACCAAACTCAACCGACACTCTTCTCAACCGCAACGCGCTTGATGACCACCCGTCTTTCCTTTGCTTTCTTGGCGAATCTGCCCCAACCAGGTACTACCCCTGGATATCTGGCAACATTACTGTCAACGGCGTCACGGCACCGGGCGTCAGGTTAGCGCTTTGGTCAGAGAAGTCAGCCATCAGCCAAACGTGGTTTGACATAGTGCGTCAGAGCACTCCTTCCCCTGTCTTTGTGCAGAAGAGCCACCGGCTACTGTCAGCCGAACAACCACAGAGCCCCATCAAAGCCACGGGCGTCTGCGCCGTGTCGCTCGCCATCGGTCAGAGAGAATTCCTTCATTTCTTGAGTGTCGTCCCCGGACTTCCTGACCCACTGGTCATTGGGGCAGACATCTTGGTCAGACTGGGAGCCCAACTGGACCTAGTCAACCGGGTCATCTGGACCCAAGCCGACGCTGCTAAGCACCCGTTCCAAGCTGACCCGGAACAAATGCGGTCAGGACAAACGATTCCCCAAGCCTGCCATGTCGCTAGCGAATTTGACATCGTCATTCCCGCTAGGACTGCTGGTTCCCCTCTTAAGCTGGTCATCATGAAAGACCAACAGTTTCGTAGCCCCCAGGCGTTCTTCCAGCCTCTCAGATTCTTCATGGAGCTCGATTTAGCCGTGTGTGGGACTCCGCTGCTTGAAGTGAGTCATCGTTCCGCTTACCTCCTGGTTCAAAACTCCACGCGGGACGCCATCATGATCCCCGCCCGTCGGCCTTTAGGCCTTCTGATAGACCAGGCATTCCATGACTTTGAACTCACCATTCCAGTCATCGGTGAGCTGCCAACGCCGGACACTCATTCCGATCCAGTGGAACCTCCCTGGATCACTCTTCCTTTCCACATGATCCGCGTCGAACCTCACGACATGCTTCGCGACGAGCGCATAGTCATGACCAAAACTGACACCCCGAAACACATGCTGGTGTATGCTCTTGCCACGCAATCGAGCAACGTCACCCCTGCAACTGAGGTCGTTGATTCAGCTTTAGGCGAACCGTACCCAGGCTTCGAACGAGAAGTTCAACAACAGCTGGTGAAAGCTGACAGCCTGACCACGGACGCCCAGAGACGACAGCTCCGTGAACTGTTCTACGACTTCAAGGCGATCTGGGCGCGAGATTCTAATGACTGCGGAGTCACGGACATCCACACCGTCCGAATCCCAACAGATCCGAACGCTCCACCGACGTTCGTGCGGCAATACAAAATCCCGTTAGCCGCATACGACTCAATACAAGAAACACTGGACACTCTGCTGGAAAAGCAGATCATTCGTGAGTGTAACTCGACTTACAACTCCCCCTTGTGGCCGGTGCTGAAACCGAACGGCAAGTGGCGTCTCACCATTGACTATAGGCAGCTGAACAAGCAAGTGCCCTTGTCAAGATGGCCCATGATCCATCTGGATCAAGAACTTGCCAAGGTGAAGGGTGCAAAGTTCTTCTCCACCACCGATGTGGCGAGTGGATTCTGGACCATGCGCGTGGATCCAGCTGACCAGCACAAGCTGGCCTTTTCCTTTGGGAACCGCCAGCTAACTTTCAACCGATGTCCGTTCGGCTACGCGAACTCCCCCGCTGAATTCAACATCATCTTGCATAAGGCAATGAGCGATGCCGCAGCTCGTGGCAACTTGATCTATGTCGATGACATCCTCATTAGGTCACAGACTTTTGATGCACACCTCGAAGAGATACGCCATGTTCTGTCTCAGCTGTCCAGAGCAGGAGCGAAGCTCTCGGTCACCAAAGGGCAGTGGTGTCGCACCAAAGTTGAATACGTTGGACTGTGCGTTGGGCCAGATGGCATTGAACCCCAGTCGGGGAGGGTGCGGGCTATCCAAGACATCAAAGCCCCATCCAACGTACCCGAACTCAGGAGCTTCTTAGGGGTCTGCAACTACTCCCGACAGTTCATCGAGGACTACGCGGAGATAGCACGACCGCTCACCGAGCTCCTCCAAAAGGATAAACCCTTCCAGTGGAGTGAGCCTCAAGAACTCGCGTTCAAGAGCATGAAGCAGAAGCTCTGCTCTGCTCCCTGCCTCGCGTATCCCGACAAAGACAAACCGTTCTTCTTGGAGGCTAGTTTCTCCACCCACTGCCTGAGCGCTGCACTGTCACAGCAGCATGACAAAGATCGCCGTGTCGTAGCATACGCCAGTCGGCCCCTCAGTGCTGTGGAGTTTAAATTTTCAGACTGTGAAAAAGCCCTGCTGGCCACGGTCTGGGCCGTTGAACACTTTCGCAGTTACATTGGTGGCCAGAAGGTGGTGATAGAGACCAATCATCAACCGGTCTCGTTCTTGAACAGCCAGAGGCTGAGAGAGGGAAGAGTTTCGAACAGTCGCATCGCAGCTTGGATGATGGCATTACAGGGCTACGACGTCGAGGTGAAGTACGCCCAGAACCACAAGATGGCGCTTGGCCGAGGCCTGGCGGAATGCCAGCATTGCGACTGCGAGAATAGTCCGGATCAAACCGAACTAACAACCGTACCTGCTCTCCCCTCCGACCACCACTACTATGACGAGAACGTCTGCAAAGACCTCCCCACCGCTTACATAGATGGATGCTCATTCCATCCTGAACGCAAAGTCCAAGCCGGTGTCGGTATCGTATGGGCGAACGGCCCTATACAAGGGAAATACCAACATCGACTCGGGGCTAAGACTAGCCAATATGCGGAGGTAGCAGCCGTGCTCATCGTCCTGCAACAAGCTGCCCGTGAGAACATCAAGCGGTTAGTCCTCTGCTCTGATTCAAATTATGCCAGGCATAGCTTCGTCTCACACTTTCCTTCGTGGAAGGTGAAGGACATGAAAAACGCAAGGGGCAAGGAAGTGAAACACTCCGAACTCTTCCTAGCATGCGATCGACTCGTAACCGAACAGGGAATGTGCGTCTATTGGAAGAAGGTGAAGGGACATTCTCAAGTCCCAGGACCTGACAAAGTCGGTAACGATGAGGCAGATGGCCTCGCCAAAGCGGGAGCCGTAGACGGCCCCCTTTGGGAATTCCAGCCGTCATGGCTTCCCGAGACGCCACGCCATGACGTAACCGCGATTACTCGCCGACAGGCTAGAGCAGGTCAAACTGACGCAGTACCCCAAGCAGGAACAGTGCAACTCGGCCGACTGCCCCAGGATGCCGACCTGGTGTCTATGCAGGAAAGGGATCCCGTGATCCACCAGATCCGTAAGTTCCTTGCGGACCCCGTGGCGTCCCCAATTTCCCCACAAGAGTTGCAACAGTCCCGAGACTTAAATCACCTTCACAATCTCAAAAACGGCTTAAAACTCAAGAAAGGACTCCTGGTGTACACACCACGCAACCAGGGACCTCCCCGGTGGGTCGTGCCCACAGATCATAGGGGGGTCATGTTGCAGTACGCTCACGACAGCCCGTGCGGGGGCCATAGGAACGCTCAGGCGACCTACCAGACACTCCAACAGATTGTCTATTGGCCCTTCATGATTCAGGACGTTACCGAGTATGTTAAAGGGTGCTTGATTTGCTGCCAATTCCGACCAGCCCAACCGTTGAACCGCGCCCCACTGCAAAGCAAAGGCATCTCATTCCCCTGGTCTAATCTCCAGATAGACTGGGTTGGACCGGTGCCGAAATCGGCTCGAGGTAATAAGTACCTCCTGACCGTCACTTGCGCGTTCACGAAGTGGGTGGAATGCTTGCCCGCCCCAAACGAAACCGCAGAGACCACCGCTCTCCTTCTTATGAACCATGTGTTCAGCCGTTGGGGCTTGCCCCTATCCATTGATTCCGACCGAGGTACTCATTTCACCGCAGAGGTCATGAGAGTGTTGTGGGAGATGCTCGGAGTCGAGGCAAAACTCCACATCGCGTATCATCCTCAGTCTTCCGGTCAGGTCGAACGCGCCAACCAAACCATCGTGAGCATGCTTCGCAAGTATGTGAGTCACCATGGCAAAGATTGGGACATCAAACTCCCTCTGGTGCTGATGGCCATTCGGTCCACTCCTCACCGCACCACCGGAGTCACCCCGTTCGAAATGATGACTGGCCGTGAAATGGTTCTTCCCTTACACCTCCTCTACCGACCAGAGGACCTAAGCGTTGCCACTGCGTACACCGCACACCAGTACGTCACCGACTTGCAACGCCACTTGCAGGCCACATTTGCGTGGGCCCAGGAACACCTCGAAAAGAGTGCGAAAGGACAGAAAGCTTACTACGACAGAAAGGCGACACATCGTGAGTACGAAGTAGGCGACAGAGTCCTATACTTCAATTTCACCAAACCGGTAGGAGTAGCCAGAAAATTCTTACCCCGTTGGTCCGGCCCTTTCGAAATCGTCGGTAAACTGTCCCCCGTCGCCTACCGCATCAAAACTTCGAAGCCCAGCCAGGCGCCTTCGTATAGATGGGTCCATAGCAACCAAATAAAGCTTTTTGAGCAGTCCACACTCCATAGGGGGGTGGACAAACAATAAGTTATAGCCTCCCCAACTTAGTTGCATGCCTCTCAATCCATAAGCGTGCATCTATAAGTAACCACCCTTGTTACCACTCAAATCGGAATAACAAACTCCTGTATGTTGCAGAATGGCCCCTCTCTGGATCCTCGGCATCTTCCTAGTCCTGCAGACCACATTGGCCGGTAACATAGTGGAACCAGGTCCGCCGAGTGGCATTGTTCTCCAAGATGCCCCAGGACTGCTCCTCACCAATTGCCGCGTCCATACCCAGCGCGTGTACACCCGCCTCGATCCCTGGGACGTGTACCGTAAGCATTTTAGATCGCCCACACAAACAAACCTCGAAACCGGGCCTGACTCCGAGATTGGGTCCAACATCGAACACGCCAAGCGTACCACAGTTCACATGCTCGAACAGTTACAGAAGTTCATAGTCACTGAGGAGGAACTCAGCGGCAAAACACGCCCTAAACGGTTCCTCAGAGGACTACTTACTGCTGCATCCGCCATTGGCTCTCTGTTCTCAATGGGCCTGTCTGCCGTTAACACCGTTAGCCTGACCGCGGTCAAACGAGAAATGAACATTCTTAAGGAAGAAATGCCAGAAATCCAGGGTAGACTACTAACTCAACAGGAGGAGCTGCAGGGCCTAGGCAAAACCCTGCAGGGAACTATACTAACCGTTAACATGCATTCTACATTAATCAAGAACACAGTACATGCCGTAGACAGGCTAGCAGCAATCATGAGAAGCGAAGTCAAGTATGTCCGAGTAATCCGAGACCTAATGCAGGACCTGATGAGAGAAGTAAGTAGCTCTCTCGGCACCCTGAGTGGAGGTAAAATCCCACCATATTTGATACCCCTCAGCATGGTTGACAGCATACTCCGATCTACTACCACGACTAACGTTTACTCATCACAGATTCATCTGGCTTATAGTCTTGGCAGTGCTATCCCCATTTTTGTGAACCCTCAAAACCTAGAAATAGGCTTCATCCTCAATCTCCCCGTTATTGAACGGCAAAACATATACAGAATCAAATCTGTCCTTAATGTAGGTTTCTGGAACAATGACGTACACGTACGTTTGCAGACACCTCCCACCATAGCCTATCACGATGACAACCCCTCTATCTACCTCGTCCCTAACTTAGACATGTGCACCTCTACCAAAGATATCCACTGGGTCTGCCCCAGCAATCCCTTTATCCGAGACACCACAGACCGCCTCTGTGGATTGACAAAAGTCCCCGAGCAGAAGTGTGCAGGCAAATTGTCTATTAAAGATGAAGGAATAGGAACTAGAGTAGAAAGAGCTGGTAATCGGTGGCTAATCAACACTCCCCAAACTGAGATTCTGGTATCATATGATCAACATAACACTGCCACTAGAATGAAGATCCCTAACGAAACCTAAGTGTCCCACTAGGAGCCACTGTTCACGTGGGTGACATCACCCTCCATCACCTTAGCGCTGACCAGTATGAGACCGAGATAGAAATGCCCGATGCCTTCCCAGGTCACTAACTTGAGATAAACTCCACCCTCCAAGCACAACTACTGCTGGAAGGGACCAAAACCGTGCAATTCGATCTTAAGCCCACTGGCATCGCTACCACTTTCTTGAATAACCGCGCAAACCCTTCGTCCGATCAAGGATCTTTAATAAGCCGAATTGCGCTGGGATTTCTAGCTAGCGGTTGGGTTATCACAGTCTTCATAGCCATCACTCTACATAGGTACATACTGACACTACACCGCAAACTGGACAAAACGATCTACGCACCTGAGAAATTAGATCGTGGCATTGTCCGATTCTCCATCAGGCCTAAGGCCTCCACTAACTTTCTTGAAGAGTAGGCTTGCTAACACGCTAACTAACCCCTCTTTTCCATTTTCCTTTATGGAGTTTTGATTATTTTTGTTTGCTGTGTGAAATATTGTATGTAGAAGGTAGTTAAGTAGCCATAGTGTAATTGTTTTCATGTCCAAGTGCCTATGCTTTCATGCCCAAGTGCCTATGCATCTTATGGACTGTATGAAATGAATTGAACTGTTGAACTGTGTCTGAAAGACTTTTCACAGAAAGGACCCTTGGAACTACCTCATTGTGGAACTACCTCATTGTGGATTACTAGGGACCGTGGGCCGCAGACTAAACACCATGTGCCCATAGGGTATCACTCCTTTCAGCGCCTATGGCCAAGGGGGGAATGTTGGTAACTCGCCAGCGCCCCCTATAACGATCCCACAATTCCTTGCGTGCTCCACCCGGATGTGACGTAAGGTGGAACTGCTTTAACTGTATCGAGAGCGCCTCGATTCGTCCTCTCATGTTCTGACTACTGGAGTGGTCGGACGGACTGTAGGCACGCTCGCCTACAGTGTTGAGACTAACCGCTATTGTCTGAGAACAGCCTGTTCAAATTAGTTTCGGCCGAACTTTTGAACGACCCGCTAAGTTTCAGCGATATAGTGGTTTTGATTCTAAACTTTTGCAAAGTTTAACTACAGTTAAGTAGTTTTCCACGCTAAGAGGCATTTGCGGACAGCTTCGCTCCTCTCAGCTTTTTCTCGTCGACGCATCACCGGAGGTTTCTCCTGAAGCACCGTGGGCCAGCTAGGCCTCCATCTCCCTGCTTCGTTAGCCGTGGTTGGACGCAACGCGCCGCTAACCTCCTCTCCTCGGACTGCGACCCTCAGCGCGGACATCGGAGAAAGAACTTCCATCGCATTGAGTAGGCACTTGGGCAAATTTTTAATTTGTAGCTTATTCAGATGGTTGTTAGGGTCATGTTTAAGCTTTGAGCTATTTAGCATACCCGCTCAGACACGGAAGGTGTTTGTTTGTTTTTATTGTTTGTTTTGGTTCTGTTTTTTTCTTTGAACTTGTTAGACAGGGTATCTTGCATGATATCTTTCCTTAACTCCATTGCTAGCTTCCCTATCTGATTAGCAGCGCAGCGACAAGTTTGTTATTTTAAGCTCCGAGGCTAGACCGCTACAAGGCCTAGTTCTCTCCATCCAACACCTATTATACACACACATACACTCTCTCTCTCTCGCGTTGAGTTCTTTGCCTAGATAGTCTGTTGGAAATTGTTGTTAAGTGCAGTGTTTGGATCCAGCTGTAGCGTGGTCAGATTCTCCTTAGCAACTTATTGCTAGCTACCTCAGGGTGATACGCTAGCTCGTAGGCTTGTGTTCTCGACTAGGCCTGCAGGCGCCATTTTTCCGACGCCATTTTGTTACCTCCCTCATTGAGTTACCTGTGATACGACACCTAGGCACTGACCGCCATTTTGTTTAAGCATTGCCAGAGTGGCTAGTCATTAGCATCTGCCCACAGATACCTACACAAAGCACACATTAGCCACAGAGCTAATCCTTTGTTCTATTTAGCTAACATTCCTTTGTTTTAGCTAACATTCCTTTGTTTTAGCTAACATTCCTTTGTTTTAGCTAACGACAAGCTAGGTCACACACACACACCTCCACACACACGCACACACAAGGGATTCTCTTCTTCTATCTCTTTCTCTCTCTCTTTCCCTCAACTTTATAGTCCAGGTGTAATTGTTCCATTGTTTTGTCTTGTTATTACCTTTGCCGACATTGAATGTATTTTGAGATTATTATTATTATTAGTGAGTAGTAGACAAATAAAAGCTAATAAAATTGAATTGCATTTTACTTGTTCCTGTTGTTTATTCACAAGGTCAACTATTTAGAACTCCTTTTTCCTTCAGAATTTAGCTTTTGTATACAACTGGGTTTCCCATCTAATACAGAGCTACCATTAATCTTGAATGTAACCATTCACGGTGAGTATTAAGATTAATAATTTAAGATTTTATGAGACTGATCTTTATTTATAAATTGATTAATTTAATTATCAATTATTACATAATTTATAATTTAATTAATCCCAATTCAACCTATACTGACAAATGCCGCTTTTCCACTACAAACGCGGCTGAGTCGGGCTGAGCCGTGCCGTGCTGAGTCGAGCTGAGCGGGGCTGTTGGAGTTGCATTTCGACTACAACCGCGCTGAACCGTGCTGGCTGGAAGTGGGTGGACACAATGGGTGGAGTTAGCGAAAGTGGGTGGACGTCAGGTGATGTCGTTAAGCAGCGCAAACAGTGACATCAGTGAGCTTTTAAGCGGTAGTCTCACGACCCGAATAGTAAACAATAAACATGGAGGACATGGAGTCGTTAGTGTTGCTGGTCTTGGTGCTGTGGCTTGTTGTCACCGACAACGCAGACAGATACTGGCAAGAGCGTATAGATGAGGCGAGGCGGCGCATAAGGCTTCAGAAATTCTCGTAATTCGTAATTCTTCTCCTTCCGGGTTTGCGGTGTTTACAGATCCCAGCGCGCTCGCGGGGCGTGTGTGGGCATGTGAGGACACTCCTCCTCACCAATCAGTGCACAGGGGAGTGTCTGCTCACGCCCCCAGCCTCACTCAGCTCGCTTTGGCTCGCTTCAGCCCCACTCCAAAACGGTGCGAGTTTTAGGGGCTAAGCAGGGCTGAAGCGAGCTGAGTCGTGCTGGTTTTTGGTAGTCGAAACGCGAGCCGTGTCGGGCTGAAGTGAGCTGAAGTGAGCTGAAAAAGGGTAGTAGAAAAGGGACAAAAGACAGCAAGCAGTTGATGATAGGCCTACATCAGTCACTACCTCTGAATCCTGAGGTGAATTTCGATCCCTCTTTTTGAAATAATTCAAAATGCTCATGATCTGAATTAACAAAACAAATTTAGCATCAGTTTAATAAGGACCGGAGATTTTCTGTTATAGCTGTAGCGTCTACAATAAGGCTGACATCGTCACCTGACATTCAACGCGTTGCATTAAGGCCTACGTTAGTGGAGAAACACTCATCAGTAAATTTGAAAACGATCAAATTCGAGTCAAGAAGTTAATTTAATTAAGTAGGTAACATTCCCTTAATTATGTGGCCTAATAGCTTCACCTTTAGAAGGTAACCTGTTAAAAATAATTTGACGTCTTCCGTCTCACCAGTAACATCACGTTAAGGCTACTAGCACTAATTCTCAAAAGTGGCATCGAAGTTCGCTCTCTGTTAGAATAGACTACTTTTCCCTTTTAACATGTACATGCAGACCTAGATTAGTTTATCACTGCTGTCACTTCACGTCTCCATCACTTGGATAGACTGCGCACATACAGTGTCAAGCGGGAAGCACTTCACCGGTGAATTTGGAAACGACCTGATCCTGGTAGGATGATAAAGTTAATTTGACAAATTAGATAACTATGTAGGGCTAACTAATATTGCCTCAAAATAGCCTACTGTTGCCTTACAGAAAAGGTAGGTTTGCCAGTACGAAATGGACAAAGTAATTTTACTGAAACAATACACTTAACGTAATCCATCAGTCAGTCCCCCCAGGATTTCGCGGGCCTTTTTTGTGATTGTTGCGGGCTAAAATGCCTGATGTTGCGGGGGGGTTTCCAAAAAATTGCGATGAAAGTTGCAGTGTTTTTTTTAGGTTTTTGTTGCGATTACATTACGGGAGGAAGTGAAAGTTGCGAGAGATTGTTGCAATTTTCTCTTTTTGTGATTATAATTGAGTATGTTAAATATTTAAGTTATTACTGAAAAACTATTGATTAAAAAAACCAGACACTGAGAAATGGTCCTATAAACAACTTTACCAATATAAAAGATTACCAGGACTACAAAAATGCAGAAAAATAGGCTTATCCAAATGCACCTGTTGGTTCAAAAGTTAGTGCATAGACCCTCACAGCACAACATGAAGTTACCTTAAAATATTATATAAATGCCTCAGCTTCCATGTAAGAAAAAAACCTATTAATACTCGTACTGTGTGCAGGCAGTCTCTCCTGAAGACTAAATTAAACAATAATTATAAACTAATAAAATAAATGGCTCAGACTTCATAGAAGAGGGGGAAAAAACAATTTGAACAGAATCTCACAGTATGATGCCGAAGCTGCCTAAACAATGGAAAATAAAATACCATTTTGGCAAAAACGTTGGCATCCATTAATTTCTTGTATTAAGTTTAAAAAAAAAAGTAAAGTGCACACAGTCCTTCACTGTAAACACAACACACTTTCAGTAACAGAATTTAAGCCTACATAAACACTGACTTGCACATGCAGTGTTGCCAGATACTGCTGACGTTTTTCCGGCCCAAAATATGTTCAAAACCTGCCAAAATGCACTTAAAACCGCCCAATCTGGCAACACTGCACACATGCTGCTTCTCTTGAACGTAAACACGGAAGTAAGGCGGAAGGTAGTTTGTCGACGTCACCTCAAGACGACGCCAACGATTGGTCAAATTTGTAGGAAAGTTGCAGTGATTGGATATAATTGCAACACTGCCCTAAATTCGCGGGGATTGGTTGAATTTGCAAATCGCAACATCGTGAAATCCTGGAGGGTCTGATCAATGCGCTCTCCATACGCCTATACAGCACAATAGCATAGCCTAAATGTCACCACCTCAATCGTGTCAAAGGCTACATAAAGTTGTATAAACTTACCTTAACATGTAGATGCAGACAGGCTGTGGCTTATTGGAGTTGTCTCCTCACGCTGTCTTAGGCAACGCATGCAATGTCAGGCCGGGTGTGTCAGTGTCGCTGTGCGTGCGGGCGCAGACTGAGACTATGGCGGCCCAAATTAGACTATGGCGGGCCGCCATAGTCTCATCAATGTGTGGGAAACACTGGACAATCAATAATGATAGAATTGTGGATTTAAACACAAGTTACACTTGAGTGCTTTGAGATGCTCATACTGCTGTAGTGTTTCCCACAGGATTTTGTGAGACTTTGGTGGATGGACCTCACTCAGACCTTCTAGGAGGGTCTGGGGGCATGCTCCCCCATAAGAAAACTTTGTATATTTTAAAGTTAAATACATCAATCTTGTGCACTTTAAGATCAGAATTAAGAGTTTAGAGCTATGAAGAACTTTTGTGTCCTAAACAATTTTGTGCTTTCATAATTTAATCATAAACACACTGGTTGTGTACGTATGAATGGGATAGGCAGCAAAAAGGTCACACCCACAAAGCATGTGCTGTCTCAATTCATGTACTTCTGTTAGTACATTTCCATGTCGTACACTTGTGTAGTGCAATTAAGCCAGAAATTTAATTATTTAGAACATAAACTTGATTAGCTACTCCTACTTAAAATTGATCAATTAACAATACAAATGGTCTAACATTGCATGAAGAGCCAGATTGCCCCTCAGAGGCTGAAAATGGTTACACTGTCACAGCATGTGTGACATAATCTTGTATGTTTGCCTCCATGCGGGCTGCAGCAAAGAACTTTTACAAAGAATCACATTTCAGAACTCGCTGAAATATCAGCAGTATGGTACCTCTTGTTAGAGAATGTAGTTGTATTTTGAAGGATGAAAATATGCTACTGGATGTGATTATCAGCTTTTCTGACTCAGGGGAAAAAAAAGCTAAAACTGCAAATTCAACAGCGCACTGTTTTACAGCGAGGAGACTAGCGTTGGACACACTGATGTTTAAAGGTCCTATGGCATAAAATTTTCACTTTCTGAGGTTTTTTTAACGTTAAAATGAGTTCCTCTGACCTCCTTAAGTCACCCCAGTGGCTAGAAATTTCATAATGTGTAAACCAAACTATGCCCGACATTTGAGAATGGCGCGTCAAAACGGCGCGTTGATAAGCTCTTCCCTTTACTACGTCAGCAAGGGAGATGATCCCTACGCCCCCCCCCCCCCCCCCCCCCCCCGAATTCCCACCCACTGTATGGATTGCCCTGCCCAGTTGTAGTGAGGAGACCATAGAGGACACAACAACATGGCATCACCTAAGCGAGCGAAACATGGAAATTGCGCTGTACATGGATGTGACAACACAAAGAGTCTGTTTTTACTGCCGACGGGAGAGCCCCTGAAGATGCAGTGGCTTAATTTTATTTACTTCAATAATACGCTGTCGAGTCTACCTAAGACGGTGTATGTTTGTCGGAAGCATTTTCCTGAGGAATGTTTCCACAACTTGGGACAGTACAGGGCAGGTTTTGCACATCAACTGTCACTGAAGCCTGGGTCCGTACCAAACATCCCTGCCGCATCAGCAACAAACACCGAACAAGTAAGTGTATAACTGGTCGTTTTGCCGTGTTTTAAAATCGGTGCGTTAGCCTAGCAATGGCTACATTAGCTGTGCAGCTAACCGCTTCCTGCAGTTAGCCAGGTAATCTGCGCTACAAAACTAAAGAGCATGCAGCATGCTCTGTTAAACTGAGTTTAGTCTGGAAATTGACTGTAACTTATGAGCTTATGTTTGACTATTGCTCCGCAATACATGTCTTCTGTTGGATAAGCGATATGTTGCTGTAGTTGCTGCTTCTATCCTCTTTGGTTATGGAGTGCGTGTTCAAGCCTAGGGTATTATACGTTCGTAAACTACCACTCCGAACACTCTCACACTCTGTTCTCTGTGTCATGTTAAGTTTACGAAAGGAGTCCGAGGTAGAACGGGGTTTTGTCTTAGCAGCGTGGCTACAGGCACTGATAGCAGTGAGTATGTGTGCGCGCAGCTTGGTCAAGCCCCTCCCCCTCCTCCCATGGCCCGCCCCCACCCTCTAACCTTCCCCGCCTCCTGCTTCTCATTAGTAAAACAACGCACTGGGAAAAGCGCTGAAATGGGGCTTTCTCCCAGGAGGCTATATTTACGTGCCGAGGGTTCATTTCGAGAAAGGCTGCGGATATAACATCCGGAAGCCTCCACGAGCCCGTTTAAAGCATCAACAAACCACCATGCCATGGGACCTTTAATGTTCCCTAATTAAAGATAAAATAAATGCATCACTGATAACTTCTGCACTGATGTTGTGTATTTCCTGTCTTAGACTGACTATGCTAAGATTGTGTTTGGACTAGTGGATCCTGTAAAGTTAACGTTACTTATCTCAAATCAGAGTGTTGTGTCCTCAAAACACTTTGTGTCTCAGATGCAGCCAGGGGGCAAGACGTGTGTGTGTGTGTGTGTGAGAGAGAGAGGACGCATTACTCTACTTTAACATTACAAACTCCTACAATATATTCAAATGCATAAATGAGCAACTATACAGTGGGGGAAAATAAGTATTTGATACACTGCCGATTTTGCAAGTTTTTCCACTTACAAAGACTGGAGAGGTCTGTAATTTTTATCGTAGGTACACTTCAACTGTGAGAGACAGAATCTAAAATAAATTCCAGAAAATCACATTATATGATTTTTAAATAATTAATTTGCATTTTATCGCATGAAATAAGTATTTGATCACCTACCAACCAGCAAGAATTCTGGCTCTCACAGACCTGTTAGTTTTTCTTTAAATCAAATCATTTGTATAGCGCTTTTAACAATAAAGATTGTCGCAAAGCAGCTTTACAGAATTTGAACGACTTAAAACATGAGCTAATTTTATCCCTAATCTATCCCCAATGAGCAAGCCTGTGGCGACGGTGGCAAGGAAAAACTCCCTCAGACGACATGAGGAAGAAACCTCGAGAGGAACCAGACTCAAAAGGGAACCCATCCTCATTTGGGCAACAACAGACAGCCTGACTATAATATTAACAGTTTTAACAGGTATGACCCTCAACTGTCCTCATGGGGCCGTCCTTCACAGGAGCGGTGCGATAAAACTCCGACCAGACACAGGGCACCAGGATGGATCAAGCAGGTCCGAGGGGCAGAAGAGGCCAGCATCTCAATCCCAGGATCAACATGTAACTCAGAGGGACAGATTGGGGGGGGGGGAGAAAGAAAACGCGTTGTTAGGTATGCCCTAAAAATGACAAGTATTAAATCTGTGTGGTAGGCTCGCAGAGACGAGAGTCTTTACATCAGGCATAACACACAACAATGGCATGTTAATATGGTAAAAAATATCATGACCTGCTCTGGCTGGATGCTTGATTGGGTGATGGGAGCACACTCCTCAGCAATGATGAGATGCAGATGGGACCCTTAGGGCTGGCCAAGACAATTCAGTTACATTTCACCGGGTCTGGGACATGCGACAGAATGTCTGACGGCCGATTCCCTGCAGGCTATGATAGCCAGTCGAGGTCTCCACCCTCTCCACCAAAATATTTCCTGTTGACTCCATGTAACTCAGAGGGACAGATTTGGGATGGGGGGGAGGGAAAGAAAACACAGGTGGTTAGGTATGCCCAATGTCACCTGAATAAGTAGGAACAGTATACATATTGCACCGAGTACAAGCAGGGACTCCGGCAACTTTAAGAAACCTTCCTATTCTCCACTCATTACCTGTATTAATTACACCTGTTTGAACTCATTACCTGTATAAAAGACACCTGACCACACAATCAGACTCCAACCTCTCCACCATGAGCAAGACCAAAGAGCTGTCTAAGGACACCAGGGACAAAATTGTAGACCTACACAAGGCTGGGATGGGCTACAGGACAATAGGCAAGCAGCTTGGTGAGAAGGCAACAATTGGTGAGTTGGCGCAATTATTAGAAAATGGAAGAAACTCAAGATGACTGTCAATCTCCCTCGGTCTGAGGCTCCATGCAAGATCTCGCCTCGTGGGGTATCAATGATCATGAGAAAGGTGAAGGATCAGCCCAGAACTACACGGGAGGACCTGGTCAATGACCTGAAGAGAGCTGGGACCACAGTCTCAAAGATTACCATTAGTAACACACTATGCTGTCATGGATTAAAATCCTGCAGCGTGCACAAGGTCCCCCTGCTCAAGCCAGCACATGTCCAGGCCCATCTGAAGTTTGCCAATGACCATCTGGATGATCCAGAGGAGGCATGGGAGGTGGTCATGTGGTCAGATGAGACCAAAATGGAGCTTTTTGGTATAAACTCCACTCGCCGTGTTTGGAGGAAGAAGAAGGATGAGTACAACCCCAAGAACACCATACCAACCGTAAAAAAACACAACCAGGGCAACTAAGGAGTGGCTCTGTAAGAAGCATTTCAAGGTCCTGGAGTGGCCTAGCCAGTCTCCAGACCTGAACCCAATAGAAAATCTTTGGAGGCAGCTGAAACTCCTTGTTGCCCAGTAACAGCCCTGAAACCTGAAAGATCTGGAGAAGATCTGTATGGAGGAGTGGGCCAAAATCTCTGCTGCAGTGTGTGCAAACCTGGTCAAGAACTACAGGAAACGTCTGACCTCTGTAATCGTAAACAAAGGTTTCTGTACCAAATATTAAATTCTGTTTTTTTTCTGTTCTGTCAAATACTTATTTCATGCAATAAAATGCAAATTAATTATTTAAAAATCATACAATGTGATTTTTCTGGAATTTTTTTTTTTTAAAGATTCTGTCTCTCACAGTTGAAGTGTACCTACGATGATAAATTACAGACCTCTCCATTCTTTGTAAGTGGGAAAGTTTGCAAAATCAGCAGTGTATTAAATACTTTATTTTCCCCACTGTACCTGTGTAAAACACCTATAAAACAGATTGTGTGACAAGTTTTTATCATTTCAGTTCCTTATATGTAGTACTCAACATTTTCGGAGAAACAATAGCATCACTCTTGTTCCACAAGGCCTCATTTGTCATTGATCATGTGGTTTTATGCAACTTGATGCATGTCTTGAAGCAGGGTTTCATTTGGCAGTCCCTCCAATACTTGATGGTCAATGCTTCAAAGCCTCAGATTCATCTGGTCAGTACTATTAAAGCCTTTGACACCCCCCCCCCCCCCCCGATAAAGTCTTTTGTTGTGTTGGCAGTGTGTTTTGGATCATTGTCTTGGAGCATGATGAAGTTCCTCCCAATTAGATTCTGTAAGTTTTGTCAACAGAATGTTTCTGTAGACATTCTGTAATATTCCTGCTACCCTCATGAATTACATTATCAATAATGATTACTGAGCCTATTCCAGAAGCAGCCATGTATGACATTACATTACAGGCATTTAACAGACGCTCTTATCCAGAGTGACGTACAGCATACCCAGAACAGCCTGGGGAGCTCCCCCAACTGGGGAGCAGTTGGGGGATAGGTGCCTTGCTTAAAGGAGATACGCAGAGCCTTTTATTTTTAAATAAATTTCTGAGTGGATAGTATCTCCGTCCTTGACTCTTGTATGCTGCATAAATGGGAATTTAAAAAAATATATTTTTCAGAGTTAAAATCGACCGCAAAGTTGGCATTCGAGCTGCCCCGCTGAGCTAGCCAGCCCTGAGTGCGTGACGTCACAGCAGGAACCGGTTTTAAGGCCGAGGCCTTTGACAGCTATAGACCAAAGTCATATAAATAAATTTATGGTGAAAGTAAGAAATACTGTTACCGACTTGCTCAACTAAGACTGATTTGACTTCCTTGATTGTGGGTTGACTCTCATTAAAACAGGATGGGTGTTATAACTTATGCAACGTACATGCATGCATTTTCACTGATAAAACGTAAAAGGCTAATTAAATAATCAGATGAACTGAGACAATCACATTCTGAAGCAAATTAAATAATCTTATACTGGTAACTTAAATTCACAATACAAGTTACATGTATTAATCTACGACCCCGATTCTAAAAAAGTTGGGACAAAGTACAAATTGTAAATAAAAACAGAATGCAATAATTTACAAATCTCAAAAACTGATATTGTATTCACAATAGAATATGGACAACATATCAAATGTTGAAAGTGAGACATTTTGAAATTTCATGATAGCAACACATATCTCAAAAAAGTTGGGACCGGGGCAATAAGAGGCTGGAAAAGTTCAAGGTACAAAAAAGGAACAGCTGGAGCAGGGGCTTCAAAGTTTGGGAGAATAGCAGGGTACAAATAATTTACAGCAGGGTGCAAAATGGTAAAATGTCTGCCAACGGCAGACATAATGTATGCAAAGCGTGCAGGGATATAGAGAGAGATATGCAAGTACGAATTTTTCATGGGGCGGGATGGTTTGGAACAGGCCATCTAAAATTGGGATAACATTTACCCGGGACGGGTATTTGAGGCGGGTCGTCTGGCTTAAGCCTGATTAGCGTTGTTACGCACGCCAGTGTTTCCCACAGAAATTTTGGAGACTATGGGGGCAAGCCATGGGGGAGGCGCGGGGGTTGTTTAAAATTGAGTGATATGTTAAATATTAAGTTATTACTGAAAAACTATTGATTAAAAAACCAGACACTGAGAAATGGTCCTATAAACAACTTTACCAATATAAAAGATTACCAGGACTACAAAAATGCAGAAAAATAGGCTTTACTTATCCAAATGCTCCTGTTGGTTCAAAAGTTAAAGTGCAGAGAACCTCACAGCACAACATGAAGTTACCTTAAAATATAATATAAATGCCTCAGCTTTCATGTAAGAAAAAAAACTATTAATACTATTGCTGTGTGCAGGCAGTCTCTCCTGAAGACTAAATTAAACAATAATTATAAACTAATAAAATAAATGGCTCAGGCTTCATAGAAGAAGAAAAAAATTTGAACAGAATCTCACACAGTATGATGCTGAAGCTGCCTAAACAATGGAAAATAAAATACCATTTTGGCAAAAACGTTGGCATCCATTAATTTCTTGTATTAAGTAAAAAAAAATATGTTGCCAGATACTGCTGACGTTTTACAGCCCAAAATATGTTCAAAATGCACTTAAAACTGCCCAAATTGGGCGGGAAAACGCGCAATCTGGCAACACAGGCGGCAGTAATGGCTGCACTTGTGTTGAGGATGTAAACACAGTTGACGCGGCAACGGACATACATGACATAGTGGATGTAATTTACGTTCACAACTTTTTTTGCTGTCAGAAATATTTAATATTAAATTTTGTGACTCGACTGACAATAGCCGACGGCATAACAAGCCATAGCCGGCGATTTGAGACCGCTGCTGGAGGACCAAATTGCAACTCATTAGGTTAATTGGTAATAGGTCATTTAACATGACTGGGTATAAAAAGAGCATCTTGGAGTGGCAGTGGCTCTCAGAATAAAAGATGGGAAGAGGATCACCAATCTCCCTAATTCTGCGCCGACAAATAGTGGAGCAATATCAGAAAGGAGTTCGACAGTGTAAAATTGCAAAGAGTTTGAACATGTCTACAGTGCATAATATCATCAAAAGATTCAGAGAATCTGGAAGAATCTCTGTGCGTAAGGGTCGAGGCCGGAAAACCAGACTGGGTGCCCGTGATCTTCGGGCCCTTAGACGGCACTGCATCACATACAGGCATGCTTCTGTATTGGAAATCACAAAATGGGCTCAGGAATATTTCCAAAGAACATTATCTGTGAACACAATTCACCATGCCATCCGCCGTTGCCAGCTAAAACTCTATAGTTCAAAGAAGCCGTATCTAAACGTGATCCAGAAGCGCAGATGTCTTCTCTGGGCCAAGGCTCATTTAAAATGGACTGTGGCAAAGTGGAAAACTGTGTTCTGTGGTCAGACGAATCAAAATTTGAAGTTCTCTATGGAAGTCAGGGATGCTGTGTCATTCGGACTAAAGAGGAGAAGGACGACCCAAGTTATCAGCGCTCAGTTCAGAAGCCTGCATCTCTGATGGTATGGGGTTGCATTAGTGCGTGTGGCATGGGCAGCTTACGCATCTGGAAAGACACCATCAATGCTGAAAGGTATATTCAGGTTATAGAGCAACATGTGCTCCCATCCAAACGACGTCTCTTTCAGGGAAGACCTTGCATTTTCCAACATGGCAATGCCAAACCACATACTGCATCAATTACAGCATCATGGCTGTGTAGAAGAAGGTACTGAACTGGCCAGCCTGCAGTCCAGATCTTTCACCCACAGAAAACATTTGGCGCATCATAAAACGGAAGATACGACAAAGACCTCAGACAGTTGAGCAACTAGAATCCTACATTAGACAAGAATGGGTTAACATTCCTATCCCTAAACTTGAGCAACTTGTCTCCTCAGTCCCCAGACGTTTACAGACTGTTGTAAAGAGAAAAGGGGATGTCTCACAGTGGTAAACATGGCCTTGTCCCAACTTTTTTGAGATGTGGTGTTGTCATGAAATGTAAAAATCACCTAATTTTTCTCTTTAAATGATACATTTTCTCAGTTTAAACATTTGATATGTCATCTATGTTCTATTCTGAATAAAATATGGAATTTTGAAACTTCCACATCATTGCATTCCGTTTTTATTTACAATTTGTACTTTGTCCCAACTTTTTTGGAATCGAGGTTGTAAATGCAGGTAAACGACGAGTTATTATTATTTTTTAATCCAAATGAGTCGGAGCTTACCCATCTATGTTCTTGCTTCTTGAAGGCCAATTGTTTCTGAAACAATCTGACTTTCAGTTGTTCGTTCAGTTCTCTGTTCGTTCACTTCTTTCCTTTCACTTTTCTTTTCTTTTCTTGTAGTTTTCTTTTCCTTTAATTGTTGATACTGCACCCTCTTTCAATACAGACTCCTAGCCAACACTTCTCAAGAGATCAGAGGTCTCGTATGAGTCTTCAGTAAAATGTGCAGAGCAGAGGAGAGACCACTTCGTAGGCGCCCAATGTGCCCGTGATCATCTCGTGAAATGCGTCAGTCTTTGCAGTTTGAACATTCTTGGGCCATGAATGCAACATAAATCCAGCTTCTGTCATGTTGCTGTACGAGCCAAAAACACATCTATGTGGTATGACAATAAATTAGCTCAAAATGGAGGCTCGGAATTGCACTCAGCTCTGTGTTTTAGTATAGCGGAAGTGGCAATGAGGCCAATAGACTTCCTGCTGTGATATTACAGACATCAAGGTCATTCTCTCAGACCGCTACATAAATCATTTTAATCATAAAAATTACTATATTAGACTTATTGTTCATGCTTAAAACTATTCCTGTGCCATTCTTGAGGTCTCAAGGCATTTATAAATGAAACTGAGGCCATGGCTCTGTGTATATCCTTTAAGGGTACTTCAGCTATTCCTGCTGGTCCAGGGAATTGAATCGGCTGCTTCTCTAACCATTAGGCCATGGCTTCTTACTTCAACAGTACTTGAAAGATGAGCTTGTATGTTTTTGATCATGAGCAGATCTTTTTTCCACATTTGGGCCTTTTTCTATCACTTTGATAGAGGTTAATCTTGGTTCCAGTACTTCTGTGGGTCATCTGTTTCTTTACAAATTGCAGTCTGTCTTTTCTGATTCTTACTGCTGATGAGTGGTCTGCATTTTGTGTTAGTCCTCTTTTTTGAAGTTGTCTTTGAACGGTGCATTGCGATACCTTCATCCTTGCCCTGTGGAGGTTGTTGGTGATGCCAAAAACAAGTCAGTGATATTTTCTCCACCGCTCTCATGATCATCAGTTATTTTTGACTGACCTGTTCTGGTTGTTAGTACACCACTGGTTTCTTTTGTTTTCAGACTATTCCATTCCTAAATGTTGTATTGGCTGTGCCTAATGTTTGATCAAAGCCATTGCACAATTTTCCTTCTTTTCTCAGCTCCCAAAATGGCTTAATTTTCTCCCATTCTCTCTGGCCTGGTCTGTTGATTTTATCCTTTTTAGCAACAAATGCAGCCTTCACCAGTAAACCCAGAGTAGACATTAGAACTATTAATTTGTTTAAACAATAACTCCACAAGGCACACCTGGGTAGCAAGAAACGCTTCAGTCACGTTCCAGTATTTCCAAAATCACTTGGGGTGGGTTCAAACAAAAGGTGACATTATTTCTCAGTGATTTTAACAGATTTAGATATTAATTTCAGTTAAAGGCTTAAATTCTGACCTGTTGTCTCATATATTCATCTTTTGATCTCAAACCAAAATGTCTTTGGTGCACAGCAAAAACAAAAGAATTGGCCTTGCTGTTCCAATGCTTTCAGAGGGGACTGAATTTCTCAAGTCTGCTGAAGTGACTACAGATTTTTGTCTCCTTGTCCTGTTGATACCTATACCCACACTTGTGCTTCATATCCTTTAAATGTCCTGACATGCAGGCATAGTGATTTTTCCCTGGTTGCAGCGAGCAGACGGAATTGGTGGAGTTCACTCACTCAAGCAGAAATGGCTGTTTTTGATCTTTCCAAAATCTAATTTTGGGGGGGAAAAAATATACCACAATAAAATCAATGTTGTTTGTTCTTCTGTACCAGGCAACCAGTAAATAATTTGCATCACATCATACAAACGTAGCGGGAGAACATGGTTTAACACAGTTTTTATCAATCACATCGGCTTCACATTCAAATTTGAACGTCTCCGATACCAATGCTCATCTAGCTTTTTTACAGCAAGTTAAAATTGTGTGGACACTTGGACATTGCTCTTGTTGCAGCATTCGTGTGTATTCTCAATTTATGTGATCATTTTGTTGACTGAAAACATCAGACATCACTGAGGATTAATCACAACTTTACATGTACCAGGTGTCCTATTTTCGTTTTAACACTGGTAATTTGCACAGCAACTATTATGTCTGTTCTGTGCGCCGCCCCCCCCCCCCCCCCCCCCCCAAAAAAAAAGTAAAATGTGCAACTTAAGAAAATTTAAGTTTTCATTCATGTCTTTATCGAAAAGCAAACATCTTTAGCACAAAAGTCTTTTCACACAAAAGGTGACATTACTTCTAAGTGGTTTAACATATCTAGATATAAATTTCCCACCCAGTTTTCCCAGGCCCGGACAAGGTGTGTCCACGACTACTGAAGACCTGCGCTGCTGAACTGGGTGAACCACTACAACGCATCTTCAACCTCAGGCTGCAGCTGGGGAGAGTGCCAACCCTCTGGAAGACAGCATGTATCGTTCCAATTCCCAAAAAGAATCAGCCCAGCGAGCTGAACGACTTCTGACCGGTGGCACTCACTTCACATCTGATGAAGACGTTGGAGCGGCTCTTCCTCAGACCCCAGGTACAACCTGGGACTGTCTGCAGTTTGCGTACCGGGCAGGTGTTGGTGTGGAAGACGCCATCCTTTACCTGTTACACCGAGCCCACTCGCATCTGGATAAGGGAAATGGCACAGTGAGGATCCTCTTCTTGGACTTCTCGAGTGCCTTCAACACCATCCAGCCCCTGTTGCTTCAGGACAAACTGAACAGGATGCGAGTGGACCCCTGCCTGGTCACCTGGATCTCCAGCTACCTCGCTGACAGGCCGCAGTACGTCAGGCTGAAGGACATCACGTCTGTATACCGTGGACTTCTGCTACAACTCGGAGCTGTGTCACATTCAGAAGTTCGCCGATGACACAGCCATCGTTGGGTGTATCAGTGACGACAGAGAGGAGGAGTATAGGAGCCTGGTGAGGGACTTTGCTGTGTGGTGCAACAGGAACCATCTGCAGCTCAACACCTCAAAGACCATTGACTTTGGGAGGTCCAGACCAAGGTCACGACCAGTTCTGATCGAGGGAGTCAAGGTGGAGGCTGTGGATTCCTACAAGTACCTCGGGTTGTGGCTGGACAGCAAGCTGGACTGGACTTGCAACACCAGACACTTATACAGGAAGGGACAGAGCAGGCTATACTTCCTTAGGAGGCTGTGGTCCTTTTAACATGTGCAGGAAAGTCCTGTGGATGTTCCATCAGTCTGTGGTCACCAGTGTCCTGTTTTACACCATGGTGTGCTTGGGGGGGGGCAGCACATCCAAGAAGGACACATCCAGGCTGGACAAACTGATCAGGCGGGCCGGCTCTGTGGTCGGCATGAAGCTGGACTCTCTGGTGATGGTGGCAGAGAAGAGGTCTATGGACAAACTATTGAACATCATGGACGATGCCAGTCACCCTCTGCATACCGTCATCAGCAACCAGAGGAGCCTGTTCAGTGACCGAATGCTCCTTCCCAAGTGCAGGATGAACAGACTCAAAAACTCCTTTGTCCCTCATGCCATCAGACTGTACAACTCTTCTCTGGGGGGGAGGAGGGGTAACAGGAGGACAGAGGATGGGAAGGAGCAGTAGCCTAGCCTAATGATAAGCAATACTGGACAATGTGCAATATAAAGTGCAATATCTTTCCTGCTGCACCCCCCCTTTTTTTTTCTCCCCCTCTCTTTTTTCCCCATATCTTCTCATCTCATCTCATTATCTCTCGCCGCTTCATCCTGTTCTACAGGGTCGCAGGCAAGCTGGAGCCCATCCCAGCTGACTATGGGCGAAAGGTGGGGTACACCCTGGACAAGTCGCCAGGTCATCACAGCTTCCCCATATCTTATTCTTTTATATTTGTATATGTAAATACTTAATTTATCTAGAAGTTTTCTCCATTTCTTTTCTCTGTTTATCTGTAATGATGCTGCTGGAATCTTAATTTCCCTGAGGGAACCCTCCCAAAGGGATCAATAAAGTTTTATCTAATCTAAATAGCTCTAATGTCTACTCTGGGTTTACTGGTGAAGGCTGCATTATTTGTTAAAAAGGATAAAATCAACAGACCAGGCCAGAGAGCTCTCTATGGGAGAAAAGCAAGCACAAGTTCTAAAATCTCAGCAGAACTCGAAGTTCTTTAGCACAAGATCCAAGAACACTTATTTCCTCACTACTGTGGATATCATAGTGTATATGCATCCATTTCTGTTCAGTGCGCTCAATGAAAAGAAAACAATAGGATAAGAGAAGTGAAAAATTTTGCTATCTGTCCCATGGTTATTTCCACTGCAGGTTTAAAGAACGACGCAAAAACACAGACTTTTTATTCAAATAAAGTGCAAGCTGTTCTTGATCTGATCGACTTGTGCGAATTGTCTGTAATCTGTGTACTGTTTGTTTTTTTGTTTTTTTTGTACAATCTACAAATGAGTGTGTTGTGGTTTGAGTTGATTTAGTGTTAAATAATTTTTTTAAAGCAGTTGATAGCATTTGAACAAAAAAGAAATATTGAAATCAAATATGAACATGCTGCAACAAGGTGAATTTCCCTGTAAACTAGCCACAGCTTGGAGACTTGTCTTGATGATCAAACAATCCTTACATCGTGGCATAATCTGTCATCATCTTGCTTCACGATTGCCGCATTATAAACAATGTGTGTATTTTGATTGTTTTGTCATTCCTGAACATTTTATATTGTGTTTTTTATTTAATTGCCATTTGTTTTAGTGGAAGTTTCTTTTGTTTGTTTACATATTGCGACTGTTTACTGAGGAGACATGACTTCTCATTTTTCTCATTGAAATTTGGTCTTTTTTCGGTTAAAGACTGTGTAGCTTTATTAGTCAAATGCATATGAAAAGAGTAATGTGATATGGACGTTTTAATAATTTGAGTAAGTTTTTAGGAATAGATTCTGCTCTTAGTCGCCAAACGCGTAATTATTGACAGTCAGTTGAATTTGTGATATGATCAGAAGTGACTGAAGTTACTGTATCTGTGAAGGTGCCACAATTTATGGCTTGACTACAAATGTCCAAAGATGCCAAAGAATTAGATTTTTCAGTCCACGTTTCAGGGATCAACAACTGATACTTAACATGCACAGCAGCAGAAATTCCAGCTTCCAGTCCCCAAGCAATGATCATAAACTCCTTCCTATATCAAGAGGAGGAGGGACAGTGCCCCCCCCCCCCCCCCCAATTGTTGTGCTAAAGAATATATTGTGCTAAGAGACTTGAGCACAAGTTCTAAAAAGACTTTTGTGCTAAATAACTAGATATCATCCACAGTAGTTGGCTTTTTTTTCTTCCGTGGGAGATTTTTTTTTTTTTTAATTGGAACAGACGTAGTTTCGATACCTTATGTTCTCCTTGGTAGTGAATGTCAGGGAATTTTTTTTTTTTTAACTTTATTTTGGAAATTAATTGCAGGAATAGTCGATCAAGAAAACAGTATTTTCTAAAATATAGTATTTAATAGAAATAACTTTTAGAATATCGGAAAGTTTCTGAGAGCTGTGTCATGTTGTGGTTGTCAAAATGCTTTGTACCATGAACTAACTCCAACAGATTATTTCAAACACAGATTACAAAACTCCCTTTTGATTTAGATGAGCTTTAGGCCTGTTTTCAAGTTATGAGACTTTTGTTTTCCCATGTTGGACAATAACTGACAATTTCATCATTTTAATTCTTGTACGTAAATCTTATTTACTTTGTTGTGCGATAACTGGTGTTATTAACTTTTTTACCGAATGTTGTTGTGTATATTAGCTTGTGTATATTTAAAAAAAAAAAAAAATTGCGCCCCCCCCCCCCCCCATATTCACCTTAGACACAGAAACCCCACCCCCCACCCCCCCAAAAAAGCAGAAATGAAAATGTAATCACGACCCCTAGACATGCTACAACTGACACTTTTGCCCTCTTTCCAGGACAGTGTGGAGCGGGTGGATGCCCTGCACTTGAGCCAAGAAGAGTTCATTCGACGCTTTGAGAAGCCCTACAAGCCTGTAGTCCTCCTTAATTGCCAGGAGTTCTGGCCTGCCCGGGAGAAATGGACCCTGGAACGCCTGAAGCGCAAGTACCGTAACCAGAAATTCAAGTGTGGGGAAGATAATGATGGCTACTCTGTGAAGATGAAGATGAAGTATTATGTTGAATATATGGAGTTGACACGTGATGATAGTCCACTCTACATCTTCGACAGCAGTTATGGCGAACACGCAAAACGCCGCAAGTTGCTTGAAGATTATCAGGTGCCCCTCTTCTTCAGAGATGATCTCTTTCAATTTGCTGGAGAGAAGCGCCGACCACCTTACAGGTAACATGGAGGGCTTGTAACTTGTTTATTTTTATTTATTTATTTTCAGTGAACCACTGATCTGACTGGGTGGTGTGTCAAAAATGTCCATCTTAAATATGTTTTTGTTTCCTAGTGCCCCAGCACATAATATTCCACAGAATATGGCTTCTAATTTACTTTAGAGCTATATAAAGAGTGCAAAGGAGTCAACATTTCAAAATTAGCACACATTATTATACGTTAATGTTACATGCCTATAGTTTCAATAAAACATGCATTAAAGATAATGAATCGTGTCATTCTTATTTCATGAACTAAAATACACCTGTCATAACTTGCAGGACAAACATGTATCTTTTTCAAAGTCATTTAACAATTACTCAAGTACTAGTATATGTTACAGAGACTAAAATAATGACCAATGGCCTGTTCAGTAATTGTGGTGTTTACAAAAATAGAAAAAAAAAAATACCAGTCTATACCACTGACATGAGACATTTTAAAGCTGGAAATGCATCGATTTAAAAACCAACTTTTACCAGTTCTGTCCTTTTTTTTTTTTTTTTTTCGCACAGCCAAACAGCATTATGATTAATTTTAATGCACATAATAGTATGAACAGTGTGGGCTAATAAATGTGTGCATAAGCAATAAAAATCAACACGTTTTACAAAACAGATTCAAGAACTTCACTTATTGAATCCATCTAACATAATAGGACAGATGTTTAGTGTAAAAATAAGAATCAAGGTTTTTCAAACATCACATTGTGGCAGCGGGGGCGTGGTCAAGCGCCGGTCGGTGACAGGAGGGCGGAGTCAGGGAAGGTAAGTGGCAGAATCACGACACCTGAGAACAATTAACCTGTGTTTGTGTGTGTCTTCCCAGTGACCGCGCCCTATTTAAGGAGGGAGAGTGAGAGCAGAGGGGATCTCCGGACTAGACGCTGGCTGTGTGTGTGTGTCTGTCTAGTCACCGTAACGATTGTTCACTGAAAAGTGTGGCAATAAAGCCTTTTCCCAAACCTGATCTCTGTCCTGCCGTCCTCAGTGCTCCACCCACACGTAGGGAGTGTTACAGTGGTGCCGAAACCCGGGACCTGGAGCACCAAACCAGCAGCCCCATGGAATCCTCCCCGTTCACCGATCTGGTCCACGCCCTCGCCACGGCTCAGCAAAGCCAGCACCAGGCACTCGTCACTCTCCGAAAGGAGCAGGAGCAGCGCTTCGAAGCCCTGGTGCTGGCCCAGCAGGAAGATCGCGAGGCGTTCCGGCATCTTCTCGCGTCGGCGGGGTCCACCAGCGCTCCGGCCGCGGGCCCGTCTCCCCTCATTGTCACCAAGATGGGCCCGCAGGACGACCCCGAGGCGTTCATCACGTTGTTCGAACAGGTCGCCGAAGCCTCGGGGTGGCCGATCGAGCAGCGCGCGGCGCGCCTCCTCCCCCTGCTCACGGGAGAGGCGCAGCTGGCCGCGCTACAGCTCCCCGCCGACCGCCGGCTGGCCTACGCGGACCTCCGCCGGGCCGTCCTCCAGCACGTGGGGCGCACACCGGAGCAACAGCGCCAGCGCTTCCGCGCGCTGCGACTGGAGGAAGTCGGCCGGCCGTTCGCGTTCGGCCAGCAGCTCCGGGACGCCTGCTGGCGGTGGCTGAGGGCCAACAATCGCGACGCCGAGGGAATCGTCGACCAGGTGGTACTGGAACAGTTCGTCGCCCGCTTACCAGCCGGAACCGCGGAGTGGGTCCAGTGCCACCGCCCGGCGTCGCTGGATCAGGCAGTCGAGCTGGCGGAGGATCATCTGGCGGCTGTCCCGGCGGCAGGACAGCAGATGGCATCGTCTCTTCTCTCCTCTTCTCTCTCTCTCTCTCCCTCTCCTCCTGTGTCCCGTCCCTGCCCCATTCCCCCACCGCGGAGGCGGGGGCCGGCTCCACCCCAGCCGGCCCGCCGCACCCGCGGTGCCCTCCCGTGTCTCCCTTCTGTGTCTGTCTCTCCCCCATCTCAGGTGAGTGAGCCCCAGATCACCGGTGCAGAGGGAAAGCCCGGGCCGGTTTGCTGGCGCTGCGGGGAGCCGGGCCACCTTCATGAGCAGTGCACAGCAATGGAAGTGGGCGCGGTGGTTCGGATCCCCGACGCGCCAGAGGCCGCCCTCGATCGGGCCGGAGCGTATCGCATACCGGTGAGTATCCAAGGGGCTACATATCAGGCGTTGGTGGATTCTGGTTGTAATCAGACCTCAATTCGCCAAAGCCTGGTTCAAAACGAGGCATTGGGGGGAGCACAGGGGGTGAAGGTGTTGTGTGTGCACGGGGATGTTCACAGCTACCCTTTGGTGTCGGTTCACATTATTTTCAGAGGGGAAAAATTTATAGTGAAGGCGGCGGTTAATCCTCGCCTTACCCACTCGTTAATTTTGGGGACGGATTGGCCGGGATTTCGGGGTTTAATGACACGCCTAGTCGAGAGTGGGTCCTGCCATTTGACAGGGGGAGGTCCCGGTGTCGCTTTGGCGGGAGCAGCTGTCACAGAGCCGTCTACGTCATCTCCGCGTCAGAGTGAGGAGCCGCCGGCCCCTCCTCTCTCTATTGGGGATTCCCTCACGGATTTCCCATTAGAGCAGTCGCGAGACGAGACTCTGCGGCATGCGTTTGACCAAGTGAGAGTAATCGATGGTCAAACGCTCCAGCCGAACGCCACCCCGTCCTTCCCCTACTTCGCGATTATGAAGGATAGATTATACCGAGTGACGCAGGACACTCAAACTAAGGAGCGAGTCACGCAGCTTTTGATTCCAAAAAGCCGCCGGGAATTGGTATTCCAGGCGGCTCACTTTAATCCCATGGCTGGACACTTAGGGCAGGATAAAACACTAGCCCGAATAATGGCCCGTTTCTATTGGCCGGGGATTCGCGGCGATGTCCGTAGGTGGTGTACGGCATGCCGCGAATGCCAGTTAGTAAACCCAGCAGCCATTCCAAAAGCGCCATTGCGCCCTCTACCGTTAATCGAGACCCCGTTTGAAAGAATTGGGATGGATCTCGTCGGGCCATTAGATCGGTCAGCACGAGGGTACCGCTTTATATTAGTTCTAGTGGACTATGCAACGCGATACCCGGAAGCAGTGCCTCTGCGCAATATCTCAGCACGCAGTATTGCAGAGGCACTCTTCCGCGTCATCTCCCGAGTTGGAATCCCGAAAGAGATTCTGACTGATCAAGGCACTACGTTTATGTCACGAACACTGCGCGAACTGTATGGGTTATTGGGGATTAAGCCGATCCGCACCAGTGTATATCACCCACAAACGGACGGTTTAGTAGAACGGTTCAACCGCACCCTCAAAAATATCATTAAGAAATTCGTAAGTGAGGACGCACGTAATTGGGATAAGTGGCTCGAACCCTTGCTGTTCTCAGTGCGAGAGGTCCCTCAAGCCTCCACGGGGTTCTCCCCGTTCGAATTATTATATGGGCGTAAGCCGCGCGGCATCCTGGACGTGCTGCGGGAAAATTGGGAGGAGGGACCTTCACAAAGTAAGAATGAAATTCAGTACGTTATGGACCTGCGCGCAAAACTCCACACGCTCACCCACCTAACTCAGGAGAACTTGCGGCAGGCCCAGGAACGGCAAGCCCGCCTGTACAACAAGGGTACGCGCCTTAGAGAGTTCACACCGGGAGATAAAGTACTCGTACTCTTGCCCACGTCGAGCTCCAAATTAATCGCCAAGTGGCAAGGACCCTTTGAGGTCACACGGCGAGTCGGGGACGTCGACTATGAGGTGAGGCGAACAGACAGGGGTGGGGCGCCACAGATTTACCACCTCAATCTGCTCAAACTCTGGAACGAGGAGGTCCCCGTGGCGTTGGTGTCGGTAGTTCCGGAGAAGGCGGAGCTGGGGCCGGAGGTTCAAAAAGAGAGTTTGGCATCACGTACCTCTCCGGTCCCCTGTGGAGACCACCTCTCCCCGACCCAGCTCACGGAGGTCGCCCAGTTGCAGGCCGAGTTTTCGGATGTGTTCTCGCCCCTGCCCGGTCGCACTAACCTCATAGAACACCACATAGAGACACCCCCGGGGGTGGTAGTGCGTAGCCGCCCTTATAGACTACCCGAACACAAAAAAAAGGTGGTTCGGGAAGAACTTCAGGCCATGCTCGAAATGGGCATCGTCGAGGAGTCCCACAGCGACTGGAGCAGCCCGGTGGTCTTGGTTCCCAAGGCCGACGGCTCGGTCCGGTTCTGTGTGGACTATAGAAAAGTCAACGCGGTGTCTAAATTTGACGCATACCCAATGCCTCGTGTTGATGAGCTGCTCGATCGACTAGGCACGGCTCGCTTCTACTCGACACTGGATTTAACGAAGGGATATTGGCAGATCCCCTTGACTCCATTATCCCGGGAGAAAACGGCCTTTTCCACACCGTTTGGCTTACACCAGTTCGTCACACTTCCGTTTGGGCTGTTTGGGGCGCCCGCTACGTTTCAGCGGCTGATGGACCGGGTCCTCCGGCCCCACGCCACCTATGCGGCCGCCTACCTGGACGACATTATCGTTTATAGTAACGACTGGCAGCGGCACCTGCAACACCTGAGGGCCGTCCTTAGGTCGCTGAGACGGGCGGGGCTCACTGCCAACCCAAAGAAGTGTGCGATTGGGCGGGTGGAAGTACGGTATCTGGGCTTCCACTTGGGCAACGGGCAGGTGCGTCCCCAAATTAATAAGACAGCAGCGATTGCGGCCTGCCCGAGGCCCAAGACCAAAAAGGGGGTGAGACAGTTCCTGGGGCTGGCTGGCTACTATCGTAGGTTTATACCTAATTATTCGGACGTCACCAGCCCGCTGACTGACCTCACTAAAAAGGGGGCGCCAGATCCGGTCCAGTGGACGGAGCAGTGCCAGCGGGCTTTCTCGGAGGTAAAGGCTGCACTGTGTGGGGGGCCACTTTTACACTCCCCTGACTTCTCTCTCCCTTTTATGTTACAGACGGATGCGTCGGACAGAGGGCTGGGGGCCGTTTTGTCCCAGCAGGTGGAGGGGGAGGATCGCCCGGTCTTATACATCAGCCGGAAGCTGTCAGTGCGTGAGGGGCGCTACAGCACGATTGAAAAGGAGTGCCTGGCGATCAAATGGGCGGTCCTCGCCCTCCGGTACTACCTGCTGGGGCGCTCTTTCACCCTCTGTTCGGACCACGCGCCCCTCCAGTGGCTCCACCGCATGAAAGATGCCAACGCGCGGATCACCCGTTGGTATCTGGCGCTCCAACCCTTTAATTTCAAGGTGGTCCACAGGCCGGGGGCGCAGATGGTCGTGGCGGACTTCCTCTCCCGTCAAGGGGGGGGGGGAGTCGGCTGCAGGCCGGACAGGCGCCCGGCCTGAGTCGGGCGGTGGGGGTATGTGGCAGCGGGGGCGTGGTCAAGCGCCGGTCGGTGACAGGAGGGCGGAGTCAGGGAAGGTAAGTGGCAGAATCACGACACCTGAGAACAATTAACCTGTGTTTGTGTGTGTCTTCCCAGTGACCGCGCCCTATTTAAGGAGGGAGAGTGAGAGCAGAGGGGATCTCCGGACTAGACGCTGGCTGTGTGTGTGTGTCTGTCTAGTCACCGTAACGATTGTTCACTGAAAAGTGTGGCAATAAAGCCTTTTCCCAAACCTGATCTCTGTCCTGCCGTCCTCAGTGCTCCACCCACACGTAGGGAGTGTTACACACATAAACTAAAATAATTGTATTTTAATTATTATTATCCATCCATCCATTATCCGTAACCGCTCATCCTGTGCAGAGTCACTGGCAAGCTGGAGCCCATCCCAGCTGACTGTGGGTGAGAGGTACACCCTGGACAAGTCGGCAGATCATCGCAGGGCTGACACATAGAGACAAGCAACCATTCACACTCACACCTACGGTCAATTTGGAGCCATCAATTAACCTAACCTGCATGTCTTTGGACTGTGGGGAAACCGGAGCACCCGGAGGAAACCCACGCAGACACAGGGAGAACATTTCCTCACAGAAAGGCCCCCCCCCGGCCATCCACTGGGCTCAAACCCAGAACTTTCTTGCTGTGAGGCGACAGTGCTAACCACTACACTACCAAGCTGCTATTATTATTATTATTATTATTATTATAATATACACTGTTATGTGAATACTTATGAACCATTCATTAATCTATTACAGATGAAAGCAGAAGTCTTAGAAGCATTAGTGCACCAAGTAAAAACTTGAAATGTATTTGTAATCCGCAAACATTTTCATACTTGTTGATTTTTTTTTTTTTTGTATTTCAAATTGTTTGTGTTTTTCTAACTTGAGTGTTTCCTTCCATTTGAAGGAATGGGGAAGGAAAACAACTTTTTTGGGGGGGGGGCTGAAATTGTTTTTATGATCTCTATAATGCAATCAACATTTCATAGGGTGAGCAAGAGAGTGCATTCTTTATTACTTTATTATGTACCTGAAAATTTTGTTCAATTCCCTTGTCCTTTCACTTAGGTGGTTCGTGATGGGCCCTGCACGCTCTGGAACAGGCATTCACATTGACCCACTGGGCACAAGTGCATGGAATGCCCTGGTACAGGGTCATAAGCGTTGGTGCCTATTCCCCACACACACACCACGTGAGCTTATCAAGGTGACACGAGAAGAGGGTGGCAACCAGCAGGATGAGGCCATCACCTGGTTCCGTGTGATTTACCCACGCACACAGGTACCTTCCTGGCCTGCTGAATTCAGGCCACTGGAGATTCTGCAGCGCCCAGGGGAAACTGTCTTTGTTCCCGGTTAGTTACTGATTTAATTCTTCCTGAAATAATTTTTACTAAGCATGTAACGGTGTATTGTGTGAAGGTAAATCATGGTCGAAACTTATGATGATTCGAGTCAATGAAAGAAAAGATGAATTTTAATTATTATCAGGTTGTGTAAGCTGTAATTGTTTTGTTTAGACAGCAGGGGGGGAAATAATGTAAAATAACAGGAATACATGACTTCACTGTAGTTGGAAGTAACACCTCGGTTTTCCACAGGCATTATCAAAAAAAGATCTAAAATGGGAAAGAGCTATTCTGTAATTGACTGCACAAATACATTTAACAAGAAGTCAGTTATCTTTTTACAGACTGCCAAAAGGTAAAGAAAAGAAAAATGGTATTTAAGTTTATTAAGAAAAGGCCTATTAACACACTTCAGTTTTAATAAAAGGAATATCTTAGTTAATAGGCTATTATATTTTACTCCAGCTTTCACAAATTTGGGTAAATTATTTTTGGTTATTAAGAAAATGAAACAAAACCTTTTTTTTTTTTTTTTTAATTATAATTTAATGAGGAATATTGACCTTGATGATAGAAAAATAAATGTTACTTTTTTGTTTTTTTTCCTCCAAAAAATTCAAAAAATAATTTTGTGAGCCCAATATCTTGACTCAAATCATGACTAGGGTGAATCGTTACATGCATAGTTTTTTACGTTTGAAGCTTGCACTGCTCTGAAGGTAATATATTTAAAGTGTATAGCACCTCTAGCAGTTTATTACGGTGTATCTCAGTCAGGTAAAAAATCAGATGTACTTTTTTTTTAAACAAATAAATAATTTAGTTATTTGGTGAAAAGACAGATGTATGCCAATGTGGATTTCATATTATGCGTTTCTGCAGGACCTATTTCAGTGCATGTGACGGACAAGTTGTCCATATCCAAAAATTCACCTGTATTGTTTGAATTTATTTAATATCCTGTTTAATCCTGGGTCTAATTTTCTTATACTTTTAGGAGGTGGGTGGGGTTGGGTGAGGTGTGTGTGTGTGTGTGGTTTTGTTTTTTTTTTTATTATTATAAACAATTCTATTCACAAATGTAGGAGCAATGCTGTTCATAACCACAGTGTCAATTTAGTTTTTGCAACACATGTACAAGAAACTGTAAAGCATGGGTCTTGTGATTTTTCAATAAAATAGTGAGATGGAGGAGAAGCCCTGGCCTTTGTTGAGGGTGAGGCTCTGTGGACAGAAGAAAAAGAACAGAGATGATCTACAATATTCAACCATTCATGATAGAGGCATTGCTACTTGTCTTTCATGTTTCCTGTCAATACAAGAAGCTCCCCTTCTTCCACTAGCTTTTGGGCATTCTAGCCTAAGCTGTGGTTTTGGAGGAAATATTTCTTTAAAAAGTTTGTTAAAAGTTTGTGTATCAAAGTTCTAGTATATCAGTTACCTTTATGCCTTTTAAAGCATATAATTCTTGGGATAAATCCAAAGCCAGTAGCTCTACAAATTTACAAGTGATAAACTATGACTATGCCCACATTGATATCGCATCACTTTTGCTGTGTTACAAATGGCGTCCATGCTACTCCAGAGTTTTTGATCCCCTAAAACTGAGACTTTTGGAAATGCTGCTGGCCCCATTTTGAAAACTCAGGGGTTGCATTTTAGTCTGTACAGGAAGAAACTGAGACTTCTGGAAGCGATGACACTCATGTTAGCTTCCAGATTTGGTCTCATCAGTCAGTCACTACGTTTACATGCACATAGAGAGAATCGAATTTCTGCCGTTGCTCGACTGAAATCGAAGTTCAAAATGCCATGTATACACCTTAATTCGACTGAAATTGAACCGAACTTGATTTCTCGGAATCGAGCTACACGACCTAGTTTATGCGATTTCTGCCGAGCTACTTTGTGCATGTATACCCTATCGAGCTAGTTGTCGAGCTACTTCCGGAAGTGACGAGTGACGAGACCACAAGCGGGAAACACAACAGCCTCGGTCGGCATGACAACAGTAGTAGCGAGCAGCAGAAGAGGTCAGGAGGAACAAACGAAGAAGAGAAAATGGCGATGTAGAACTCTCTGAAGTGTGGGTGGAGCACAGAGGACGGCAGGATAAAGCTTCTGGTACTAATAGGCTTTTTATTGTCAGACTTTTCAGTTTAACAGCCTACTTTTATTCTTGAGAGAAAAACACACACGCACGCGCGCGCTGTGTTCTAGTCCCGGGATGAGCTGTCCCCTCTGCTCTCCCTCTGCCTCCTTAAATAGGGCGCGGTTACTGGGAAGACACACAAACACAGGTTAATTACCGTCAGGTGTAGTGATTCTGCCACTCACCTTCCCTGGCTCCGCCCTCCTGTCACAGACCGGCGCTTGACCACGCCCCCACTGCCACAGGCAAGCAGAAACGTGCACTTCTGGAGCAATGAGGAGAAAGAGTTCATGCTCATTCAGCTTAAGGAGTTGAATATATTAAAATTCATGGACGGGAGAAAAACGCGCAATGGAGAACACGGAACTGATAACTTTGTTTACACTCTTGAATAGCTCCTCTTCGTGACGACAACCGGAAGTGTACCAACACGATGGGGCATGTTGCGCCACCTGTGGCTCGGGTGCACAATGCACCTCACACAATAGCCCGATTTCATTGTGTGCATGTAGGATTGGATTTCTCTGGCACCCTGCTGGGACCTTCAGCTCGATTACCGACAGCAGCTCGATTTGGATGTACATGTAAACGTAGTCAATGTATCCTTCTCTGATTCATCATGCTCCTATCTCATGTCCCTTTTCCAGAAGAAAACAAACAGCATCAGCCTTGACTATTAGTGTTGAATGCAACGTGGATAACGAATTACAAGTGTTACATGAGCATTTTGTCTTTTCTAGTAGCAATTAAATTCTGCATTTTATAATGCTACATCTGCTCACATGGACAGGTGGCAAGCTATTATGCATGAGATCTTTGAGAATTCCTTTGTCCAGTGGCATTATCAGCAATGAAATGACCAAGTGCAGAGTAGACAATCTGCTTCCTGTTTTTATAAACATGCCCAGTGTACGTGAATGGTCCTGTGATGTATTTTTTTCAGGCATGTTAGTATGGATGGAGATTTATGATCGAGCTAATACATTCGTCTGGATGGAGATTTTCATGTTAAAACGAAAACATATATTCATGTGGATGTGCTCCAAGTAGGTTCATGTCATGTCCCTTAGGTGGCTGGTGGCATGTTGTCCTCAACTTGGATACTACCATTGCAGTCACTCAGAACTTTGCAAGTATCACAAACTTTCCAATTGTTTGGCATAAGACGGTACGTGGGCGACCTAAACTCTCCAGGAAGTGGTACAGGTGTGTAAGTTTGCATGTTTATTCCAGAAGCCTACACAGCATGGTTTAAACTTTTACTCAGTATGTAATTTTTTTAAGTTAATTTTTTCCAGAATTCTAAAACAGGAGAGGCCAGATTTAGCTGCTTTGGCAGACAAGGTGGACCTGCAGGAGTCCACAGGCATTGCTTCAGACAGCTCCAGTGACTCTTCCTCCTCTTCCTCTAGTTCTTCTGATTCAGATTCAGAGGTATGTTATGCTTTACTCTACACTCACATAGTCTCTTATTCACTTAAATCTTTGGCTGAAGTTAAAAAGCCTGGGTGACAGGTTAGGCTTATTGGAACCAGTTAGATGAATCACTCCATTTAAAGGAAAAATGCACATCTTGTGTATATACTGTCCGAGATGTCCACAAGCGCCAGCGACCAAGGGTCTTTTCTGCCTGTATAGATGGTCTGCGCTGGCTACTTAATTCCAGGAAAAAAAAACAACTTGCCTTTCAATGTTCAGGCGATTTATATCATGGCAGCTGCCCATAATTTGCTGTAAATCCAGTTATTTCACCACAAAATTGTCTTCGATTTGGGTCATGACCGGAAGCGATGCCATATTTGTTGATTGGGTTTTTTTTTTTTTTTTTGGGGGGGGGGGGGGGGGTGCTCTGATTGGCTAAGCCAGACTGCATGACCACGCCATCGTAGGTCACGTTAACCGACAATTGTCCGTCATTGACGGATTTTTTTTTAGCTATGACGGAAAAATCTGAAGGCCGTTGGTCATTTTGACGGATGTTTACCGTTACCATTACCAATAACAATAATAGCCTAATAATAACAATAATAAAACGTAATGAAACACACAATTGAAATGATTGGCAAGTTGTGGCAGAGTTTTCTTACATACAGTATACATAGCCTTCACTGCCGTCACTTTCAATCTGAGCCGACGTTGCGGCAGTTTTGATGTTCAGTGCATAGGCTACTCATGTATACATTGTAGCCACTGCGCAAGGCTGTTCCCCCTATCGCGCTCCTGACCGCGCTCTGACTTTTCTAACCACTAGCACAGTGAGATGTATTAATGTTTCCCTTCTCTGCAGAAGACACGTCATTTTTGCTATTAAAAAAAGAGATGCATTGGGTTGTTTGTCGTTTCCCTGCCTGTACGTCTTAATGCAATAGCGCTCGTTTAGGCTAGTTGTTTTCTTGTTTTTAAAATGGAACAAATGCCGATTTATTGTATTCTTCCCCAGCAAGCTTAGGAACATCACTGCTCGAATATCTGCTAAACTATCATTTTAATGAGAGCACGGGTAGACAAACTAACATTTAAACATAACTTCGTTTTATTTAAGACCTTCCGTGTCAGCCCATTACGGGTCACCGCGGGGTGCAGCTGCACCACTGGTGCAGAAAGACCGCATGCTGCAGGATTTCCTCCCTATGAAGAGAGTACTAGCAGGGTCGGGAAATCCAACTTTCAGAGGCTCTTGCCGGCTTCTGATCACTTCCCTCGGAGAAATGTTTCCCGACTTCAGAACTTTGGCTGAAGTGGCGTTGGTTATTCCAGTCTCCAGTGTTGCAGCAGAGCGCGGGTTCAGCCTTCAGAATAAAATTAAAACGTCAATGAGAAGTCGTCTGTCCGAGGCAAAGACGCAAAATTTAATTACCGTTGCCTCGGCAGCAGTCTCCATTGACGACTTTGATTATGCACAAGCGAGCTCCCAATTTAAATCCATGCGGGCCAGAAGAGCTCACGCAAACAGGTCAAATTAGATTGTCACTTAAATCGTTGTAGTGGACTGTTCATATTTTAACTGCAATTGTCTTGCTACGTTGTAAAATAACATTGTTCATATGCCCGTTAAGGCACAACAGCCGCAATGTTTTTAGCGGAGGAAAAATGGGTTCACAAGTGACCGAATGTCAGAATCTCTGTTCATCTTTTTGCATCATAAATACATAAATTATTAAATAATACAAGCTTGTTCTGTGAATTAATTTTTAAATGAAAAGGAGTCCATGAAAACACAAGTTATTAAATGTATAGCATTTATAGCCTATATACATTGTCATTTAAAAGTTAAAATAAAATGACAGATAATAATGGACAGTGACGGAATTTTTACGACCCTGTCCGTCAAAATGACAGACAATGAAAAAGTCTAATGCAACCACTGCACGCCATTGCGTATGTAGTCAAGTTACCAAGCCAGGCAGCATACTACAGAAGGAAACTGAGAAAGCCAAGCGTGCACACATTTGGAGAGAAATTTCATACATATTGTATTTTACAGGGAACTGGTTAGTAATTTATTAGCTGAGAATGCACCAGAAGGCATGTAAATTTCAAAAATTTCTGGGGGGGGCATGCCCCCAGACCCCCTTAGCATTAGTCGCTTACCGGGGGTTTTGTTTTTTTTAAAAAGCTGGCTACTTCAGATTTTCTGAAGAACCCTGTACTGTACAAACACTACTGATGGGTATTTCAACTAATTTTGGTGATGGCACCACATCCAGTAATAAGTAGATAATTCTTTCTTGAAAACTTTGCTTGTTCTCCTCTTTTGTTCCTGCTTCACTTGGGTATTCCTATGTTTTAACTAAAGTCATTTACTTTTGTTGTTTACGTGTTAGTACGTTGTTACATTACATCCATCCATTATCTGTAGCCGCTTATCCTGTACAGGGTCACAAGCAAGCTGGAGTCTATCCCAGCTGACTCTGGGTGAGAGGTGGGGTACACCCTGGACAAGTCGCCAGGTCATTGCAGGGCTGACGCATAGAGACAAACAACCATTCACATTCACACCTACGGTCAATTTAGAGCCACCAATTAGCCTAACCTGCATGGCTGTGGAGGAAACCCACGCAGACACAGGGAGAACATGCAGACGCCACACAGAAAGGCCCTCGGCAGGTGCTGGGCTCAAACCCAGGACCTTCTTGCTGTGAGGCGACACTGCTAACCACTACACCACCATGCTGCCTATGTTATTACATTAGACCTAAAATGATATCCTCTTTCTCCTCATTCCTTGTTCAGTAGACATGATCATTAAAATAAACGGTCTAAAATATGTGGAGAGTTATTGTAGGTAAAGTATGTGTACTACAGTTAACACCTTTTATTTCAGTTACAGTATGTTGTAGCCATTGTGCTATTTGCTTTATGTGAACTGATGATGGGTGGCACATTGGTTAGTACTGTGGCCTCACTGCAGGCTTAGGGTTTGAACCTGCTGATCAGCCTTTCTGTGTGGATATTGCACGTCCTCTCCATACCTGTGTGGGTTTCCTCTGGGTGTGCCGGTTCCTTCCCACAGTCCAAAGATGTGCGAATTGGGTGAACTAGTTACCCTAAATTGCCCATAGTTGTAAATGGAAGTGTGAATGACTGTCTCTGTGTTAGCCCTGCAATAGACTGATGACCTGTCCAGAGTGTAGCTTGCCTCTCTCTCAATGTCAGCTGGGATTGGCTCCAGCCCACCTGTGACATATAATGGATAATTAGTTTAGAAAATGAATGAATAAACTGATGGGCATGTGTGTTTTCATTTGTATTTTTGTTGAAATATAATTTCTACCCAAATATAACATTGTGTGTATGGTTATCTTAACTTCTACTATATTATTGTGAATTGTATGTGATTTACTTTCTCTATACTCTGAAGGCTGAATCAGGCTCGGAGGGTGATGCCATGACTCACCGCAGGAAGAAGCGAAGAACCTGTGTCATAATGGAAAATGGAGACCGCACAAGCCAAGATGACTGTGTGAGCAAAGAGCGTAGCTCCTCGCGATGACCTCCTTTCCCTGGTCCACTGGATCTGTCACTTTTTATTTCACTCTGGTTTACTGTCTGCTAATGACTTAACTGGCACACACAAAAGGAAAAGTCCATACTGTATGTATGTGGTATTTGTTTGACAGGTTGAAGAAAAAAAAATACCGGCATAAGGATTGTGTCTGTGGTCTTTGCATAGTGACAGGCTGTACAGTACATTCTTTTACTTGCCCTATTGATAGATTCTTGTATTGGGATGAGTGTGGGAGATGAACACATCACTACCAACACTCTATTTCACCGAATCCACTGGAGACAGTTTATGTGCAATTTAGCATTCTTTTGCTTCCCCTTTACTGATTTATTACTGTTCTATATAGTTATGCCCAAGCTTTATACCCTGTTACAGTTAAAGCTACAACCCCAAATCAGAAAAAGTTGGGATGGTACGCAAATGTTAGTGATTTTCTAAATTGACTTCATTTCATATAGTATAAACCCAAAATATTTCCTGTTTTGTTCGGTCAACTTCATTTTATTTGTTAATATACATCCATTCCTGCGTGTCAGGTCTGCAACACCTTCCAAAAGAAAGGTGGGACATGGGCAATTTAGGTCTGGTAATGTGATAGTAGTAGTAGTAAATTTTTTTTATTATTATTAGTGACTTGAAACAGGTGATTTTGTAATCATGATTTAGTACAAAATCAATAGCCAGGAAAGGCCTAATCTTTGAGGAGCAAAGGTGGGCTGAGGATCTCCAGTTTGTCAACAAATGTGTAAGGAAAATTTATTGAAATTTGAAAAATGATGCTCCTCAAAAACGGATAGGAAGGAACTTGTATATGTCACCCTCTATGGTGTATCATATATATATATATATATATATATATATATATATATATATATATATATATATTTTAAACGATTCAAGGAATCTGGAGGAATTTTGGTGCAATCTAGGTCAAAGATTATTTACGGATCATTTTTAATTTCAATTTCAGCATAGTCCCATCTTTTTTCTGATTTGTGGTTGTAAAATAACTACATGAACATTGTTGTTTGACGAGATGTACCAGCCTGCATGGCTGCATTATTGGAGGGTATTCTTGTTGGATTTTATATTTAAGGTGTTCTGATGTTCCCTTTTTAATAGAGGAATACTCTAGTTTTTAATATCTGTACTGCATCTGTAGTATATATGCACACAATTTCCTCTGTACTGAGAACTGAACCCTTCCTCCTACTGGAAATCTAAAAGTAGTGGAAAAGTGTTAATGTTTGTGATGCATATTTGCAGAATGGTGTCAGAAATGCTTAATAAAAACTTAAGGAAAGCATATTTGACCAGAATGAGTGTTTTATTATATTGTTTCACTGTTGAGAAAGTTGAGAACAGTTGTTGTAGTTTTAAGTTTGCAGTCCAGTCAAGTGTAAAAAACTGCTTATATGCTTCCATTATTGGTGATCAAGTAAATGTTTCCTCATTTAAAGGGAAAAACTTCCTGTCAGGGAAAATTGTGTGTATGCTACAGATGCAGTAAATGAAGGTTGTTAATAAATGTTGCAAGATTTTCTGTCTATTCTTTTGGAAACGCTCAGAAGGACAGGACATGCCATTTAACTTGTGTATTAAACATGTTAACCCTCTACATTACCTTTAACCACCAAGGACAATTCAATACCACGAAAAACTTTATTTTGCAGACGCACTTCATCCAGTGTTACACAAGTCAAGCAATACACAAACCAGCATCTGTTGGAGGGGGTGAGTGAAGCATACAGTACAATGGTGCTTAAATTTGTGAACCCTTTAGAATTTTCTATATTTCTGCATAAATATGATGTAAAACAATCCAGATTTTCACACATCCTAAAAGTAGATAAACGGAACCCAGTTAAACAAATGAGACAAATGTTATACTTGGTAATTTATTTGAGGAAAATGATCCAATATTACATATGTGAGTGGCAAAAGTATGTGAACCTTTGTTTTCAGTGTCTGGTGTAACCCCCTTGTGCAGCAGTAACTGCAACCAAAAGTTTCTGATAACTGATCAGTCCTGTGCACCGGCTTGGAGGAATTTTAGCCCATTCTTCTGTACAGAACAGCTTCAACTCTGGGATGTTGGTGGGGTTCCTCACATGAACTGCTTGCTTCAGGTCCTTCCACAACATTTCAATTGGATTAAGGTCAGGACTTTGACTTGGCCATTCTAAAACATTTAACTTTATTCTTCTTTAAACATTCTTTGGTAGAACAGCTTGTGTGCTTAGGGTCGTTGTCTTGCTGTATGACCCACCTTCTCTTGAGATTCAGTTCATGGACAGATGTCCTGACATTTTCCTTTAGAATTCGCTGGTATAATTCAGAATTCATTGTTCCATCAATGATGGCAAGCCATCTTGGCCCAGATGCAGCAAAACGGGCCCAAGCCATGATACTACCACCACCATGTTTCACAAATGGGATAAGGTTCTTGTGCTGGAATGCAGTGTTTTCCTTTCTCCAAACATAAAGCTTCTCATTTAAACCACAAAGTTCTATTTTGGTCTCATCCATCCAAAAAACATTTTTCCAGTAGCCTTCTGGCTTTTCCACGTGATGTTTAGCAAACTGCAGACGAGCAGCAATGTTCTTTTTGGAGAGCAGTAGCTTTCTCCTTGCAACCCTGCCATGCACACCATTGTTCAGTGTTCTCCTGATGGTAGACTCATGAACATTAACCGATGTGAGAGAGGTCTTCAGTTGCTTAGAAGTTACCCTGGGGTCTTTTGTGACCTCGCCGACTATTACACACCTTGCTCTTGAAGTGATCTTTGTTGGTCAACCACTCCTGTGGAGGGTAACTGGGTAACAATGGTCTTGAATTTCCTCCATTTGTTCACAATCTGTCTGACTGTGGATTGGTGGAGTCCAAATTCTTTAGAGATGGTTTTGTAACCTTTTCCAGCCTGATGAGCATCAACAATGCTTTTTCTGAGGTCCTCAGAAATCTCCTTTGTTTGTGCCATGATATACTTCCACAAATGTGTTGTGAAGATCAGACTTTGATAGATCCCTGTTCTTTAAATAAAACAGGGTGCCCACTCACACCTGACACTAATTTCACCTTCAAATTAACTGCTAATCCTAGAAGTTCACATACTTTTGCCACTCACAGATATGTAATATTGGATCGTTTTCCTCAATAAATAAATGACCAAGTATAACATTTTTGTCTCATTTGTTTAACTGGGTTCTCTTTATCTACTTTTAGGACTTGTGCAAAATTCTGATTGTTTTATGTCATATTTATGCAGAAATATAGAAAATTCTAAAGGGTTCACAAACTTTCAAGCACCACTGTACGTTGCAGGGCTGGATATCCAGCGTTTGTTAGGGCTGTGCATGGGTATTTGAATATAGAGCTCACTATTCAGATGTTTATATTTAATATAAACTTCAAGTCACTAAGGAAGAGCTCAAAAGCCATATCTGGTTATATTTTGATGCAAAAATGTCCTGTGGAATCTCTGTAGGACTCAGTGGACCTCTATAGGACTTTTTATAGAACTCTGGTGTTCTATAGGAGACTGAATTGTGTCCTATAGAACAGGAAGAGTTTCTATAGGCTTTTCTCAGCATTTTATAGAACTTGCCAAGTGTGTTCTTTCAGACAGAAAGTTTCTATTAAAACTCAAGTTATATAGGAAATCTATATTTGAACATTATTTATTGGCTTGGTGTTTTTGTGTCTGCTCAAGCATATTTCCTTTATATGACAGTGGTGGCACCACTGTTGAATAAACCATACGAAAGGAACTGGAGAGAATCCAGAGGACCCTAGACCATATACAGCTTGCTGGCATGCAATATGATTTGTCTTTTTGAACTTTAGGTTGTAAGTATGGTTAAAATGTCATGAAATTTCAGTGCCTCAGCCAACTGTTTTCAACTTAACTCAATCACCAGAATTATTTGGAGTAGGAATTTTTTAAATACAATATGGATTTATTAACAAATAAGAGCTTACATGTAAGAGATGCACAAATCATGAAATGATGTATTAAATCAAAATATCATCTTCTTTTGGCTGCTCCCAATCCCAATTGGCCTGGTCGCCACAGCAGATCTTTCGTCTCCATTGCTCCCTGTCTTCCACATCCTTCTCTACCACACCTGCCACTTTCATGTCCTCTCTCACCACATCCATATATTTCCTCTTTGGCCTTCCTCGTTTTCGTTTGCCTGGCAGCTCCATCCTCAACATTCTCCTTCCCACATGCTCTGCATCTCTTCTCAGGATGTGCCCATACCATCTCAGTCTCATCTCATCTCTCTTAGCTTAATTCCCAAGCTCTCCACATGTGCTGTCCCTCTGATGTGCTTGTACCTTGTCACTCCCATTGCAAACCTTAACATCCTCAACTCTGCCACCTCCAACTTTGCCTCCTGTCTCTTCGTTAAGGGTACGGTCTCCAATCCATACATCACAGCTGGTCTCATTACTGTCTTATACCTCTCACCTTTCACTTTCCTATCACAAATGACTCCCGAAATCCTTCTCCAACTGCTCCACCCTGCCTGCACTCTCTTTCTCACCTCACTATTGCAGCCCCCATTTTCCTGCACAGTTGACCCCATATTAAATCAAAACAACAAAAATTAGTTGTAGGTTTATTTTCTTTGGGAAAATATGGTCATTTATTAAATTTATACATTTCGTACTAGTTGAAACTTCACACCACCTGCAATAACTGTATTTTGGTAGAAATAAACCACTGCATCTACTATATCAGCAAATAGCCTGAATAGGTCTAAGTCCAAAACAGCTCATCTCATCTCATTATCTCTAGCCGCTTTATCCTGTCCTACAGGGTCGCAGACAAGCTGGAGCCTATCCCAGCTGACTACGGGCGAAAGGCGGGGTACATCCTGGACAAGTCGCCAGGTCATCACAGGGCTGACACATAGACACAGACAACCATTCACACTCACATTCACACCTACGGTCAATTTAGAGCCTAACCTGCATGTCTTTGGACTGTGGGGGAAACCGGAACACCCGGAGGAAACCCACGCGGACACGGGGAGAACATGCAAACTCCACACAGAAAGGCCCTCGCCGGCCACGGGGCTCGAACCCGGACCTTCTTGCTGTGAGGCGACAGCGCTAACCACTACACCACCGTGCCGCCCCAAAACAGCTATAATTTGAAAAAAAAAAACTAAAAGGCATGAACTTTACATAGGATTGCAGCCAAAGACCTATTCCATCCAATAAGATGTCACTTTTGTTGATAAATGTTTCAGGAAGCTCTTGAAAAAGTGCAACCAAAAAATTTTAACCAAAGATCGGACACACACAGTGAAAGCAGTACGTCTTTGGGACTATCATCCACAATATAACTTTTATATCTAGTCAATGAGTTCATATTAAAGCAGCGTTTCTCAACCTTTTTTTAGTCACGGCACCCCCATATAAAATATACGCAGTCACGCTGACCATACGCTGAACCCGGCAGTGACGTTGTGACATGGGAAAGGGGGCCGCGAGACAAATTTTGATGATGCATGAGGCGGCGATGATCTGCATTAGTGTAACTATCGTTTTTTGGAATTTTAATCCATTTTATTTATTTCAATGTTAGAATATATAATTTTTTGACGGCACCCCTAATGAAGCCAGACGGCACCCCGGTTGAGAAAAGCTGTATTAAAGTCACTGAGCGTAGAAACAGTGTAACTAACAAAATTAAAAAGCTAATCATCTATCCATCTCCTGTGTTGTTGGTATAGGTATTACAAAATGACTGTTCTTTTGATATCAAAAACATTTCATTAAGTGTGATGATTTAATACAAACAGTTGCAGGATTTTGAATTGTGTGAATCAAAAATGTATTGCAGGACAGATGAAGTTGCTGATCTGATACTATCGGTCTCTCGGCTGATTTCTCCAAAGTATTAACCAGAAATAAAACATTTTCACAGGTATTGCTACATTAAAAACCACAGGTGCACATAAATTTTCCAACAGTGCATCTTAATAACAGATTTATCTCGTAGTTGTATAGTATCATCACAGTGTCAATTTGATGTTTTACAACCGAATGAACATAGGTACATGGAGTTATGTGAGGTGCTATCATAAACCTGACATTTCAAATTCTTAGGCTGTTCACCGTACAACCTACTAATTGCCAGCGATTCTGTAGGGTCTAGAGCTCGATATGTCTAATATCACCAACTGCTGCATCAGTCAAATGATGCCGTAGAATGAACGCTATTAATGTTGTAATAGCCTGTCCTCTGGTTACACTGGAACCCTGATAAATGGGAGTGTCAGCATCTGGAATGTCCGGTTCCCAACAATTACGATCTGTGAAATCATGAAATTCATTATATGAAGATCCACTTGAGGAATCATCCTGTAAAAAAACAATACACAAAGTATTAGTGGTTATGTATTTTGCAGATCTGTTGACGATTGATAACTGTTTCAAACACAAAAATATAATTCTCGTCATCCATTGAGTGAATAAACAATATCCCATATAAAGTTATTTTAATTAGCATACATGTAGCTAAACTACTAAAATATTATTAGGTGTCAATGCTTCATGTGGATATGTACCTGAGGGTCTGCAGATTGATAATCTCGATCGGCATTTTCATCATTCATCGGAATGACGAGTCTTATTCTCATCATAAGACTCCACTGAGAGCTGAAATAAAAAAAAAAGTTCTAACTTATATATTCTTTCAACAGCATATTAATGAGCTATTTATATTTTACTAATAATCTGAACATGGTGACCGTCGTCTTGCAAAATGTGAAAGGTCACGTTTGCCACCCGCACTCCGCATGTAGATTTCTTCCCGAAATAATACTGGCACTGCCATCATATAATATGCGATGTAATCTTCTGTACGGCATACAGCAAATAAAGGGCTTTTAAACCTCCCACAATAATGCTTGCCTCGGATAGAGGAAGGCAAACCTGGCTGTTCCAACAACCTTACTCCCTCAGCATTGGGGGAACACAGGCAGAAATGAGAAATTTGCTTATTAAAACACATCTAAAAGACACATTCTCTCAGTTTAAGTATAATCAGCCGAATATTGTCAGTTAACTTATATGTAAATATCAAAATTGCTAAATAGGCTACCCCCAGTCAGTTTCTGCAGAGGGAGGGAAATTGAACAGCCTTCCATTGTTTTGAGCCGCTATGACGTGAGCTTGTCTTCCTCTATTGTTTTCACCGACGTCACCAAAACACGAAAGTCCCGCATGTGCACCATATTGGCAGCATTGGTTTCTGTAAACAAATAACGCTTACATTCCAAACAGGAAAAAAAAATCGCAATTTTTGTAATGGCATCCGCCAAAGAACCTTGCAAGACAGAAGCTGGTTCCTCCCCCTGATTTTCGATTATTTTAGGTAATCGGTAGAATTGCAGATGTTTTTCATGATCTGAGTGATTATGGCAACCCAAAACTCTGCAGTAATTCACCATCAAAAAATTCACAAAGATTGCTTTGCTGTTGATGTGTCGGACACGTGTCTGTTTTCACGTGACGTTATCAATCTGGAAGTCGGCCATGGACACATTGTGTCCAGTGCCTCCAATATGGCCGACTTCCAGTTTGATAACGTCACGTGAAAACACTATTGTAAAAATAAAGCAATTACATGGAAATACGTTTGAGTATTTCCATGTCAAGTCAAGTCAAGTCAAGTTTATTTGTACAGCGCTTTTAACAATAAACATTGTCGCAAAGCAGCTTTACAGAATTTGAACGACTTAAAACATGAGCTAATTTTATCCCTAATCTATCCCCAATGAGCAAGCCTGTGGCGACGGTGGCAAGGAAAAACTCCCTCAGACGACATGAGGAAGAAACCTCGAGAGGAACCAGACTCAAAAGGGAACCCATCCTCATTTGGGCAACAACAGACAGCCTGACTATAATATTAACAGTTTTAACAGGTATAACCCTCAACTGTCCTCATGGGGCCGTCCTTCACAGGAGTGGGGCGATAAAACTCCGACCAGACACAGGGCACCAGGATGGATCAAGCAGGTCCGAGGGGCAGAAGAGGCCAGCATCTCAATCCCAGGATCAACATGTAACTCAGAGGGACAGATGGGGGGGGAGAGAAAGAAAACACGTTGTTAGGTATGCCCTAAAAATGACAAGTATTAAATCTGTGTGGTAGGCTCGCAGAGACGAGAGTCTTTACATCAGGCATGACGCACAATGGCATGTTAATATGGTAAAAAATATATCATGACCTGCTCTGGCTGGATGCTTGATTGGGTGATGGGAGCACACTCCTCAGCAATGATGAGATGCAGATGGGACCCTTAGGCCTGGCCAAGACAATTCAGTTACATTTCACCGGGTCTGGGACATGCGACAGAACGTCTGACGGCCGATTCCCTGCAGGCTACGATAGCCAGTCGAGGTCCCCACCGTCTCCACCAAAAGATTTCCTGTTGACTCCATGTAACTCAGAGGGACAGATTTTGGGGGGGGGGGAAGAGAAAGAAAACACAGGTGGTTAGGTATGCCCAATGTCACCTGAATAAGTAGGAACAGTATACATATTGCACCGAGTACAAGCAGGGACTCCAGCAACTAACTATGACAGCATAACTAAAAGGAGAGAGCCAGAAGGTAACACAGGCATGAGGGAGCCCCGGGACATAAAGCAGCCAGCCACTGCACCGTCAACAAACTCGAGTGAGCAAGCGAGTGGGGACTGACAGCATCCATACATCCCAGTTTACCAAAACACTCTATGTCTGAGGACCCTCCAGATCTACTCCTTTACCTCATAAACACCATTAACAAAAGGCTTGACTAAACAGATATGTTTTCAGCCTAGACTTAAATGCTGAGACTGTGTCTGATTCCCGAACATTACTTGGAAGGCTGTTCCATAACAGTGGGGCTTTGTAAGAAAAGGCTCTGCCCCCTGATGTAGCCTTCACTATACGAGGTACCAGCAGATAGCCTGCACCTTTTGATCTAAGTAGGCGTGGCGGGTCATAGAGGAGCAGAAGTTCACTCAGGTACTGTGGTGCGAGACCATTTAGTGCTTTAAAGGTCAATAGTAGTATTTTATAATCAATACGAAATTTGATTGGGAGCCAATGCAGTGTGGATAAGACAGGCGTGATGTGGTCATATTTTCTAGTTCTAATAAGGACTCTTGCTGCGGCATTTTGAACTAACTGGAGCTTGTTTATGCACTTATTGGAACATCCAGACAGTAAGGCATTACAATAATCCAACCTGGAGGTAACAAAAGCATGGACTAGTTTTTCTGCATCATGCAATGACATTAAATTTCTTATCTTTGCAATATTTCTGAGATGAAAGAAAGCTATCCGGGTGATGTTATCAATGTGAGTTTCGAATGAAAGACTGGGGTCAATAATCACTCCGAGGTCTTTTACTGCTGCACGTGAAGAAACAGAAATGTCATCCAGAGTTACTGTGTAATCAGAAAACTTACTTCTAGCTTTATGTGGTCCTAGCACAAGTACTTCAGTCTTGTCAGAGTTAAGCAGAAGGAAATTTATAAGCATCCAGTGTCTAATGTCCTTAACACATTCCTCAATTTTATTAAGCTGGTGTCTCTCATCAGGTTTTGCAGAGACATACAACTGTGTGTCATCAGCATAACAGTGGAAACTAATACAATGTTTACGAATAATATCGCCCAAAGGTAACATATATAGAGAAAAAAGCAGTGGACCCAAGACAGAACCTTGTGGAACACCAAACTTTACCTCGGTACGTCTAGAAATATCACCATTTATATCGACATACTGATAACGATCAGTTAGATAAGACCTGAGCCAGGAGAGGGCCATTCCCTTAACTCCCACAACATTTTCTAGTCTATCCAGAAGAATGGAATGATCAATGGTATCAAATGCTGCACTAAGGTCAAGCAACACAAGTAGCGAGACACAGCCCTGATCAGACGCCAACAGTAGGTCGTTTACTACTTTAACCAGTGCTGTCTCTGTGCTATGATGAGGTCTAAATCCTGACTGATACATTTCATGGATGTTATTCCTATGTAAATATGAGCATAACTGCTGTGCCACAGCTTTTTCAAGGATCTTGGAGATAAAGGGGAGGTTTGATATTGGCCGATAATTGGACAGCTGACAGGGATCAAGGTCAGGTTTTTTAATCAGGGGTTTGATAACTGCTAGTTTAAAGGATTTGGGTACATAGCCAATCATAAGAGAAGAATTTATTATTTTTAGAAGCGGTTCAATTACTCCAGGCATTATCTGTTTGAATAGATGTGTTGGTAAGGGATCTAGTATGCAAGTTGAGGCTTTAGATGTAGAGATTAATGAGAGTAATTCAGTTTCTTTTAGGGGAGTAAAACATTCTAACTGATGATCTGATACAGTTATATTGTTAACTACAAGTTCACTTTCATTGTCTAACCTTAAATTAGTAGTTTGAATTTTTTGTCGGATATTCTCAATTTTGTCATTAAAAAAATTCATGAAGTCGTTGCTACTACATACTGCAGGTGTGCATGTGTCTATAGTGGACTTATTCCTGGTTAATTTTGCTACAGTATTAAATAGGAATCTAGGATTATTTTTGTTATCTTCTATTAGGGAGGAGAGATATGTTGATCTCGCAGCACTAAGAGCTTTTTTATACTTCAGGAAGCTCTCCTTCCACGCCAATTTGAACACTACCAATTTTGTTTGACGCCATTTACGTTCCAATTTTCGAGTGGTCTGTTTTAATGTGCGAGTGTCATCATTATACCAGGGTGCTAATTTTTTGTCTCTGACCATTTTCCTTTTTAGAGGAGCTACATTATCTAAAGTATGGCGGAATGTTGACTCTAAGCGTTCAGTTGCCTGATCGAGTTCTGCAGGGGCTGACAGTGACCCAATCAAAGTTGACAGCTCTGGGAGATCGTTTATAAAGCTCTGTGCAGTAGTTGACGTGAAAGTACGTTTAATACAGTAGCGTGGTGAGGTGCATATATTATTACTCAGACATATTTTGAATGAGATGAGACAATGATCTGAGATAACTTCAGACTGTGGAAGTATGACTATATTGTCTACGTTTAATCTGAATGTTAGTATTAGATCAAGGGTGTGACCACCATTATGGGTCGGTCCTATGACATTCTGCTTAATCCCGACTGAATCTAAGATGGACACAAACGCTGTTTTTAAAGGGTCTTCTGGGTTATCAAAGTGAATATTAAAATCTCCGACAACTAAAGCTTTGTCTAAGGAAATAACCAAATCTGAGATAAAATCTGCAAATTCAGAAAGAAACTCAGAATATGGCCCCGGGGGCCTGTAAATAATAAGCAATGGAATTAACTGGGTAGACTTATTTTTTGAGGCTACATACATTATATGAGTATGAAGAACTTCAAATGTATTAAATTTATAACCAGGTTTGTGTGTTACACCTAGATAATCGTTATAAATAATGCTTTATTTTTAAGCTTTATTTATATGTAATTGCTTTATTTTTACAATATAGTTTTTATAGAATAAAACATTAAATTAATTGTACTTACTTCAAGTCTAGTCTGTTGCTGAGAAGATTCATTCTGATCAACTTGCTCATCACTTAGGTCACAAGCTGGCCTTGCAGGAAGCGCTGTTGCTGCTGCTGTTTGAAAACATCCTATAACAGCTGTGTTTTCGACGTTTTGATCACTATTTGAGGTAAACCCTTCTGGATTATCAAAGGGCAGTACTTCAGTCTCCAACCACCATCATCTCGATGTCTTTGGTATGCACGGGTTAGCATCAGTTAAGTATCGACATTTAGTTTTTCCAACTCAATTCGAAGATCTTCCATCCACCATGCTTGTACATGTATCTTTCCAATGCGTATAACTTCTACGTGTGGGTCTTCCAGGGGATGGCGTGTTGAGCAGTTGCATCTCTCTGAGCTCCTCAACGAGGTCCCGATGTATAATTTATTGTAAGCGTCTTACTCCACTTGACTGTACCTTTTAACCAAAACTCAGCCTGAAAATGAAGAAAAATATTAACATGAAACCCCAGGCAGTAAAAAGTCTCCCGTTTAAAAGCAAGGGAAATTTGAGTGAGCATGCTACACCCATGGAAACAGCTAACAACAACAAACGGGATAGAGGGACAGCGCTAACAGATCCTCCTGAAAAAACACACCTGGACAAGAAAACGAAAGGTATGTCTCCAGAAGAAGAAACAAATGCATCAACTGAAACTATATTGAAAGCTATCGAGTTACTGGGAAAACGTGTCGACGACCGCATGGAGGAAATTAATAAGCAGATACAACAACATAGCTCCATGCTAGCCGCTATATCTAAAACGGTATAGTTCAACTCAGAAGAGTTAAAAGAATGCAAGACGAAAATAAAACACTTGCAAACACAAATGGAAACACTTAGAAAGGAAAATGATGACATGAAGGGACGTTTATTGAACCAAGAAAGATACAAAAGAAGATGGTACCTTCCCATTAAAGGAAAAAAGGAAAAAGCCATCGAGAACATCAGAGCAGAGGCACTGGAGCTCCTGGGTAAAATTGCGCCTGACTTGGAGGCGAAGATGGATGATGCGGTCAACATTGTCCACAGAGTAGGTCGAGCGATGGAAACCAGGTATCGACAAATCATTATTCTATTTGCAAGGCGGGCAGTGAGGGATGACATCTGGAAGCGAATGAGAACTTCCCCAGTCTGCAAAGAAGGGATCCGCTTTGCTGAAGACCTGACCCAAGAAGACTGGCGGTCCAGACAGGCACTGTGGCCAAAAATTGAGCAGGCTAGAAAGGAAGGCAAGACTGTGGGGCCCATTTGGCTTCATTGAAAGCAAGCGTATTATGGAAGTGTGGCAGTGGGGGCGTGACCAAGCGTCGGTCTGTGAATGGAGGGCGGAGTCAGGGAAGGTAAGTGGTGGAATCATTGCACCTGATGGGAATTAACCTGTGTTTGTGTGTCTTCCCCAGTGACCGCGCCCTTTAAAAGGAGAGAGAGAGAGAGTAGAGAAAGGGAGCTCTCTCCCCAACCAGAACACTTGTGTGCACGCATGGCTGGGAGAGTGTGGGAAAGCTGAAAAGCTAAGAATAAAAAGAGTTTTTGTGACCTCAGTTCTAGCCTGCTGTGCTTCTGTGCTCCACCCACCTGGTCAGATACCACAGTGGTGCCGAAACCAGGTGGGTGGAGCCATAGATTTACATAGAAGACTAGATTCCTCACCGCGTATTCCAGAACGTCCGCACAGGGCGGCCATCTTACCACAGACAAGGGGTATGAAGACTTACGCAAGCACAGCACAGCCCAGCACTCACATTATGATTTACAGGAAATCAAAGTACAAGATGATGTGTGTGTCTGTGTGTTTTAATTGTAGGTGTTTATATCAGTATGTTTAGTTTTATTTTAACTGCACATTGGAGCCTAGTCAAATGAAATTTCAATCTTCTGTGCTAACATATATTGACTTTGACATGATAATCAGCTTTGAATGTTCTTTTTGTAAATGTAAAGATATCTTTTTATCCTTGGAAGTATGTGATTAATTAAATGCGTTTTTGTCACAAACTACCGTGAGTCGCTGTCACTGTTTTATACTATTACTTACTCGGGCAGTGCATTTGTTATTATGCTATGATGTGAGTGCATTAGGTTTTTGAGGTGGATGAAGTATTTCTGAAGTTTCAGAAGTGAGTAAGCTGTTTATTTAACTTTAGCTTCCCCTACGGCCCTATCACATGTAAAAATATTTTCACTAAAAATTGGAAATAAATTGTATGGTTATTTGTCCTAAGGCCGCAGTTATCCATAAGTATGCAGTGTTGTAACCACCATAGGCACTGGGGGGGACATGTCCCCCCCCCCAATATTGGGAAAGTACCAATATGTCCCCCCCCCAATATTTGGCGTATTAAATCAATAAGAGACAAATAATATGCCATCCTTAACCATGGCTATATAATTAATCCTTCACTTGTTATGTCCGATTTACTTTCAATTTAGGAAGCACAGAGAAACAAAAAAAAAACTTTGCGACCACCCCCTATGACTGTGCACTTGGGTCAGCTCATGTGGTTCGTTGGTTTGAAAATCCACTCAGTTGGACTGTCAGGTAGGCTGCTGGTGGACACATTCAAATTAGTGATGGGAATTTCGGCTCTTTTTCGGGAGCCGGCTCTTTTGGCTCTTCTTACTATAAGGAGCCGGCTCTTTCGGCTCCCAAACGGCTCCTGAGATTTTATTTTTGATTTAATTGCTGCAATTAACTAGTTAATTAATTACATTATTATTTATATTTTATCAATAGGATGTTTTCCATTTTATTTTTTAGTTTTTGTAGCCATTGTAAAGCTTTGTAAAGTATAGCAGTGTAACAATGTTCTAGCTATAGAAATAAAACTTACTTACCAATTAATAAATTATTTTCTCACAAACATAATGCAAAACTGTTATATTACCAATATAAAATACACAGCTGATTTTCCCCTCCTCAGGTGCCTCACAGACTCCTCTCCCCTGCGCTCCACAGCTTTAAGCATTACACCAATTTTCGTATTTTCGCAGCTGTGAATGACATCAACCCCCCCCCAACCAAAAAAAAGTAGGCGTACACCATGCTACTTTTTTTCCTTTGAATGGTAATAGACAACACAAAGACGCAATCGGACAACAACTTTTTTTGTGAAAGTCCCTCTCTCTCTGAGGCACCTAAGGACAAAAAACTAATTCAGCTCCCCAACTCGGCTCCCACCGAAGAGCCGGCTCCCGTCGTTCACTTCAAAGAGCCGGCTCTTTGAACTGGATCGTTCGCGACCGACACATCACTAATTCAAATGGCGGTAGCCGCAAAGAAAAGGAAGGACCAACGGGCTGACATTCGCCTTTTTTTCCAGACGAGTCACAGACATGATGAGTCTGTCACAGAGAGTCACAGGCATGATGGAGGAAGGGAACAGACAGAGACCTGCTCTGAAGATGAACTGGTAAAGAGCATTGTATTACGAGTCCTTAAAACAACTTTATTTTTAACCTCATCATAGGCTGCATGTCATCAGTAGGCTAGTAATAAGAGCATATTATCCTTTAATTAAATGTAAATAAATTAAATTATCATTTTGGTCAGTCATTATAGAGGGATTTCACTGACGTCACCCGAAACCGGAAGTAAACAGACCCTGCGCCATATTGGAAGACCAACAAACTCGTGATTAGGGGGAAATAACGGCAGCGGTATGTGAACCCACGAGAATAAAGTGGAGTGGCAAATGACTTAAACAAACAAATCTGAGCTGTTTTATTTATGATTTATTGCCCCAACAGTAGACTTGAAAGAAATCTGTGTGAGACTTGGCAAAAAACTGTGGATATAATGGATAAGTCGGTGCATGATCTGCGGACACTTTGAGGTAAGCAAACGCAAGAAATTCAGATTTAAAACATGCTAAACTGGCCCCAAGTTGATAACTGTATGAGGAGCAAGCCTCCCAGACTTCTACAATTTAATAATAATAATAATAATAATTTAGGATGGTTTGGGGCTTGCTCTCCCTCCTATTATATAAATAAAGCATAGTTGTTGTGTAGGCATATATCATAAATACATATGTATAATTTGGATAAATTAACCTAAATTATGGATACCTTAATAGTAACAAAAAGTATTAATTTTTCAACTGAAAAGATATATTATTAAAAGATAAATATCAACAAGATTACCTTGGCCATAACTATATGTAGGTTATTCTTAATAACAGCTGTAATATCATGAACCAAGCCACTAACAACATAATTGTAAGCCTGTAGCCCTTTGTAGGCCTTCAAGTCATCAGCAGTGTAGGCACTGGGTGTAAACAACAAATAGTTTACAATGTCTGGGTAGCAAACAGATGGCAGAATTGGTGTCAGGTCCTCCTTATGTTTCCATTCTCCCTTGCCCCGAGTCTCATCATATGGGTCAAACCCATCAATCACAGCCAGTTTCTCCACATACCGTGCCCTTTCTGCAGCTGGTAATGTACTCACATAACCAGAAATATCATCCATCGTGTCACTTCACTCTCGCTCGTAGTTTGTTTTGTATGTATATACTTGAGGTCTTCCAATATGGCGCCCTAACAAAATCTCGCGGTACGGTGACATCATGCCCTCTATTCTTGAATGCCTCCATATTTTTGGGCCATTTATTTAGATAAAGTCAATATATTTTCTACAAAGTTCTATGTTGTTTTGACCTATTAACCAGGGTAATGCTCCTTTCTATTGCTTTGGTAGCCATTTTTTTGTAGCAATTTGGCATTTCTGCATTTGTTTGAAATGTGTGTGTGCGTTTGTGTGTGTGTGTGTGTGTGTGTGTGTGTGAGACTAGCTCTGGTGTGACAGATTTTCATGCAATGTTTTACATGTTTTTTGTATGTTGTATTGCATTACATGTTTTGCAGTTGCACATTCTGTTTTGTGTTTTGCCTGATACACAATAAAAAAAAAACAAGATATAAATGTTAACATGTTCATTGGTAATTGTATTCATCAAAACAATGTTCTAGATAAGCACATCTTTATCAATAGGCCCATATGAAAATTGCACAAAATGCACTTAAAAATATTTTGGGAAGGGCTCAAATTTGGACCCCCCCCAATACCATGGTTATGCCCTTGGGCTTCTCACAGCATAGGAATTTCAGCATGCATCCTGTCTTACAGTCTGTAGTATACTGAAATATTTTCGCCAAGCTATGCGTATTTTTTTTAAACATAAAATGATTATTCATCATTAATATCATAAATACATACAACCCCGATTCCAAAAAAGTTGGGACAAAGTACAAATTGTAAATAAAAACGGAATGCAATAATTTACAAATCTCAAAAACTGATATTGTATTCACAATAGAACATAGACAACATATCAAATGTCGAAAGTGAGACATTTTGAAATTTCATGCCAAATATCGGCTCATTTGAAATTTCATGACAGCAACACATCTCAAAAAAGTTGGGACAGGGGCAATAAGAGGCTGGAAAAGTTAAAGGTACAAAAAAGGAACAGCTGGAGGACCAAATTGCAGCTCATTAGGTCAATTGGCAATAGGTCATTAACATGACTGGGTATAAAAAGAGCATCTTGGAGTGGCAGCGGCTCTCAGAAGTAAAGATGGGAAGAGGATCACCAATCCCCCTAATTCTGCACCGACAAATAGTGGAGCAATATCAGAAAGGAGTTCAACAGTGTAAAATTGCAAAGAGTTTGAACATATCATCATCTACAGTGCATAATATCATCAAAAGATTCAGAGAATCTGGAAGAATCTCTGTGCGTAAGGGTCAAGGCCAGAAAACCATACTGGGTGCCCGTGATCTTCGGGCCCTTAGACGGCACTGCATCACATACAGGCATGCTTCTGTATTGGAAATCACAAAATGGGCTCAGGAATATTTCCAGAGAACATTATCTGTGAACACAATTCACCGTGCCATCCGCCGTTGCCAGCTAAAACTCTATAGTTCAAAGAAGAAGCCGTATCTAAACATGATCCAGAAGCACAGACGTCTTCTCTGGGCCAAGGCTCATTTAAAATGGACTGTGACAAAGTGGAAAACTGTTCTGTGGTCAGACGAATCAAAATTTGAAGTTCTTTATGGAAATCAGGGACGCCGTGTCATTCGGACTAAAGAGGAGAAGGACGACCCAAGTTGTTATCAGCGCTCAGTTCAGAAGCCTGCATCTCTGATGGTATGGGGTTGCATTAGTGCGTGTGGCATGGGCAGCTTACACATCTGGAAAGACACCATCAATGCTGAAAGGTATATCCAGGTTCTAGAGCAACATATGCTGCCATCCAGACGACGTCTCTTTCAGGGATGACCTTGCATTTTCCAACATGACAATGCCAAACCACATACTGCATCAATTACAGCATCATGGCTGCGTAGAAGAAGGGTCCGGGTACTGAACTGGCCAGCCTGCAGTCCAGATCTTTCACCCATAGAAAACATTTGGCGCATCATAAAACGGAAGATACGACAAAAAAGACCTAAGACAGTTGAGCAACTAGAATCCTACATTAGACAAGAATGGGTTAACATTCCTATCCCTAAACTTGAGCAACTTGTCTCCTCAGTCCCCAGACGTTTACAAACTGTTGTAAAGAGAAAAGGGGATGTCTCACAGTGGGAAACATGGCCTTGTCCCAACTTTTTTGAGATGTGTTGTTGTCATGAAATTTAAAATCACCTAATTTTTCTCTTTAAATGATACATTTTCTCAGTTTAAACATTTGATATGTCATCTATGTTCTGTTCTGAATAAAATATGGAATTTTGAAACTTCCACATCATTGCATTCCATTTTTATTTACAATTTGTACTTTGTCCCAACTTTTTTGGAATCGGGGTTGTACTTCCATTTGTTTTTTTATATAACAAACCAAACCGTTTGAATATCGATTGAAATTTGAGGAAGGTACGGTCATCTGAAAAGTACATATCGCTACCAACACAATGTAATGGGTAAGCCAGCTGTCTGAGGTAAGATGGCCTCCCATGTGCGGACGTTCGACTTCGCTGATGGGCAACGGGGACGAGGCATCTAGTCTTCTATGTAAATCTATGGGTGGAGCACAGAAGCACGGCAGGCTAGAATTAAGGTCACACAAACTCTTTTTTTATTCTTAGCTTTTCAGCTTTCCCACACTCTCCCAGGCGCACGCACACACACACACAAGTGTTCTGGTTGGGGGGAGAGAGAGCTCCCTTTTTCTGCTCTCTCTTTCTCCTTTTAAAGGGTGCGGTTACTGGGGAAGACACACAAACATAGGTTAATTCCCATCAGGTGCCCATGATTCCACCACTTACCTTCCCTGACTCTGCCCTCCATTCACAGACCGATGCTTGGTCACGCCCCCGCTGCCACAGGAAGAGACCTCAGGTTTGGGCTGATCTTGAACTTTGAAATGTAAACACAGTGGAATAGTTCTGAAAATTGGATTTCTACCTCAAGGTTTTTCACTCCACTTCACTCAACTTTTCTTAAAGAAGCTTCTTTTATGTGTTCTGTGTTCCAGTTAAAAACCGATTTATTTTATTTCTTTGAATACAAGGGGACTTAAAGACTCAGTTAAGCACAAAGCTGTTTTTCTGTTCTGCAAAGGGCAACAAGCACACTGTATTTTTCTACAGGAAACTCATTCTGATAAATCTGATGTCAAGTTTTGGTTACAGCAATGGGGAAATAAAATCCTCTTTAGTTATTGGGACAAATATCATTCAGCCATATGTTTAAACAGATGTCCTGGTAAGATTTTGTGTGACAAGGCAGATGAAAATGGGCATTGGGTTGCCTGTGTTATGGAAATTGACAATGTTTATGGTTATAATAATGATAAAAAATAGAAACTTGTTGCATCAGATATCAATAGTTATCAAAGAACTACATGCACCACTTATCAAAGAACTACATGCCCCACTGATAATATAGTGGTTGGAGGTAATTTCAGCTTAACTCCTGATGAGTGCATGGATAGATGGCCTTCAAGACTATCACAACAATATAGAAATCCAATTATAGGGGAATTCATGAGTGATAAATTGATAGATATCTGGAGAACTTTAAACAAAGAGGTTAAACAGTTTACTTAGCACAAACCTAATGGTCAAATCAAATCACATATTGGTATCAACCTCAATCTTAAAACATGCCATAGAAACAACAATTTCTAATAGTCCTTTAAGTGATCATTGTATCATTAATTTGAAGCTGACAAACAAAACTAGAAGCAATAAATTAAATTGAAATTTAATTCACAGTTGCTAAACAATAAGTATTGTTGTATTAATAAACTAATTTTGGATATTCATCTCATTATCTCTAGCCGCTTTATCCTTCTACAGGGTTGCAGGCAAGCTGGAGCCTATCCCAGCTGACTACGGGCGAAAGGCGGGGTACACCCTGGACAAGTCGCCAGGTCATCACAGGGCTGACACATGGGGTGGCCGCGGGTCCTTAAAAAGTCTTAAATTTAATTTTCCTAAAATAAGGCCATTAAAAAGTCTTAAATTGTCTTAAATTTCAAACCCCGTGGTCTTAAATTTTCAATCTTAAATTTATGGAGATTTTACTCAGTCATATCGTTAAAATGTGGTACACTTTGGATGGGGAAAAAGTTTAATCGTTTTTGATGCTCACAATTATACCGCGCAGACTCCGAATCCACCGGTTGCTAGACACACGCGTGCTTGACAACCACTCAGTGCCTGATCTGTTGATGGAGGGTAGTCCGAGCCACAATGGGTAAATGTAAATTTAATGATAACTGGCTGCAAGATGCAAAATACTCGTGGTGGCTGAAAGCTGTACCCAAAGATGCCAACGAGGCATACTGTGTAGCATGCTGTAAGACTTTTAAGTTGGGCACAATGGGGATAAGAGCGGTGGACTCTCATATGAAGAGCGCCAAGCACGTTGCTTTTGCTAAAGGCCGCGAGCATCAGCCTCAAATATCCGACTTCAGCGCTGCCACCACTAAAGGTCGTGGAGAAGAGGATAGATCTGCGAGATGTAAGAGAATATAGACCCCTTCGCATGTTTGTAAACAAACCGACCGTTGCCAGGATGCGCGCGCAGCCTGGACCCAGAAACAATGGCGCTGCCCATAGACCGGCATTATGAGCTGTCAGATTATGCAAAACAATTGTCGTTACAAGATCAAGAATGCTACATAAATAAGTTAACTCTAACAAGTGGACATCGCCTACCGGATCCGCATTTAATTAAAGAGTGGACGGACGATGTTAGTAAGTTCCCTGGTATACAATGGCCAGATATATACTCGTACCTTATTGACAAGACTTCAGTGTACACCCACGAAAAACTTCGTGCCTACAACTCTTTAGACACATATGATTGTTATGTGCGGGCATGTACAACTTGATTAACAATGGGACATTCATATTCATTTTGTTTTAATCAAATTATGCCAGTGATGTGATGGCAATGTGGCTTTAGCTACAACAGCAAATACCAACACTAAACAGCAATTTGCAGGAGGTAATGGGATGAAAGGAATGATAGTGTAAAGAGTGCAGCTAAGAGAAATCAGAGCTGCGTAAAAAGCGAGAGGCAGAGACCAGAAATGAAACTGAACGGGGTGGGAGCTAGGTTAGAACAGTCAACGCTGGCATTTAGAGTGAGGGCACACAATTTTACCTTTCCATCCTTGCTTTAAAATTGTGATTTTCGGCATACACAAATAATGATGGCACAAAATCTGGACTGCTTGAGTCAAGCGAGACCTCTCCTACAAACAAAATTGCATGCAAAGCTAAGTTAACATGCTAACAATATTCATTACATTGTGTAACTATGACCCCGCTAATCAGACAAACGTAACCAAAGTATTTTGCTACATCAATAAACGAAGACTAGAAAGAATAAAAAGAAAGATTTAATAAATAGCCTGATCTTACCTGTGATGAAGTGGGCGCTGCAAACCCGTGCATTTTTGATAGTGCTTTCATCCCAGTCTACACGTTTGATGGCTTGTAGTCATAGACGTCGGCGATTTTTTTGGAATGGGTGAGATCCTGCTGGAATTCTGAACATTTTAACCCCATCACTGCTACGATTCTGATACCCGACAACACAACAACTAGGCATCGCTGAGTCTTTTTTGAGTCCAGGCTGCGCACGCAATTTCCTCTTACGTACTATGAATGGCGTTTACTGCGAAGGGGTCTATTGTGTGTGTGTGTGTGTGAGAGAGAGAGAGAGTATATTCTATTGCGTGCATGTGAGAGAATAGTATTGTTTGTGTGTGGGTATAGTTCCAAGTGTTTTAAGAAGTGCAAGTGAGCATACCTTTCAAGTGAGTGAGCCGAAGTTTCACTCACTTGAGTGAGGGGGGGAGGAGAGTAAACACAAAACACGATGCTCTGAGCCTGTGTGTGTGTGAGAGAGAGAGCAGCCCCTCCCCTCTCTGCTCCCTGAGTGGAGCTCGTCGCCTTGGTAACGGTGCTCAGGCGCAGGGAAGAGACACAATATGACAAGCAAAGAGCACTTTTTCTCAGAGTTCCCTCTCCTCGAACAACGCTGATTTACACGGAAACGAAAGGAGCTATTCACAAAATTCTTGCACATTGAGCGCTACAAGGCTTTCATGAACACACTGATGTAATTTTTTTGGTCCCTAGTGTAAAAAATGAGGACAATAGAGCGAGTTAAAAACGAGTGACTTTTCTGATTTTGCAGTAAAAGCGCTGCCAGGTTTATAATGGGAGTCTATGGGGCAGCGCGCCTGTCCTCTCCTTACTTTCAGGCTTCTCATTCAAAAACTGTAAATCCTATCGCTCAGGTAGACACATTGTGTGAATCAAGACAAGTGTGACTACAACTTTTGAGAAAATTATGTGTGTAGAGTGAAATTTGTGGCTGAAAACACAGTTTAAATGAGAAAGATTGAGCTACTTTTTCAAGCTCTCTACACTCTAACTTAACAAGCTCCACTGGTGTGTAACGCAATAGACACCCATTATAAAGTCTGAATTTCTCCAGAATTGATCATGGTGTTTGATCTGTGACTGATCAAAAAGTATAGAACCTCGCAAAAAAGTTGAATGCCAGATCCACACAGGAGAAGTTTGTCTACGTTTTAAAGTTTGAATCATGTCTCTAGGTGAAAGCATGCCAGAGCAGCGGATGTTTGAAAAACATTGAAAATGTGCGATTTTTTCAATTAATTCCATAGAAAATGAATGGGAAATTTTGTGATTTTTTTCGCGACTACGTCATGAAAAAAATTGTAGAATGCTGAACAAAGTAGTGAGTCCGATCGAGTCGCACGTTTTGATGTATTGTTTGTCTGTGTGCGATTGTACAGTTATTGGGTTATTCGAAATCGAAATTTGTACGGAATATGAAAAACGGAAGAACAAGAGTTTGCTGTGCTTTGCTCCCTATATGGGAGTCAATAGTTTGCAATGCATAGCACTGCATCACTAATACACTGAGTGCAGAATTATTAGGCAAGTGAGTATTTTGACCACAACATCCTTTTAATGCATGTTGTCCCACTCCAAGCTGTTTAGGCTTGAAAGCCTACTACCAATTAAGTATATCAGGTGCTGTGCATCTGTGTAATGAGAGGGGGTGTGGTCTAATGACATCAACACCCTATATCAGGTGTGCATAATTATTAGGCAACCTCTTTTCCTCTGGCAAAATGGGTCAGAAGAGAGATCTGACAGACTTTGAAAAGTATAAAATTGTGAGATGTCTTGCAGACAGATGCAGCACTCTTGAAATTGCGAAGATGTTGAAACGTGATCACCGAACAATCAAGCGTTTCATTGCAAATAGTCAACAGGGTCGAAAGAAGCGTGTGGGGGAAAAAAAAGGCGTAAAATAACTGCACATGATCTGCGGAAAATCAAGCGTGAAGCTAACAAGCAGCCATTAGCATCCAGTTCTGCCATATTCCAGAGTTGCAACATTCCTGGAGTGTCAAAGAGTACAAGGTGTGCAATACTGAGGGACATGGCCAAGGTAAGGAAGGCTGAAAAACAACCACCACTGAGTAAGGCACACAAGATAAAACGTCAAGACTGGGCCAAGAAATATCTTAAGACTGATTTTTCTAAGGTGCTGTGGTCTGATGAGATGACAGTGACTCTTGATGGGCCAGATGGATGGGCCTGTGGCTGGATCAGTAATGGGCACAGAGCTCCACTCCGACTCAGACGCCAGCAAGGTGGAGGTGGAGTACTGCTATGGGCTGGTATCATCAAAGACGAGCTTGTTGGACCTTTTCGAGTTGAGGATGGACTCAAACTCAACTCCCAGACCTACTGCCAGTTCCTGGAAGAAACCTTCTTCAAGCAGTGGTATAGGAAAAAGTCAGCATCTTTCAAGAAGAACATGATTTTCATGCAGGATAATGCTCCATCTCATGCGTCCAAATACTCCACTGCATGGCTAGCCAGTAAGGCAGCTGGGCCATAGAAGGTTCATGCTGCACGCTGCATGCTGCACGCTACACGCTACACGCATGTAAAGAAAAGTGGACAAACGTAGCATGACTTGCTCTGGGCCATAGAACGGCGTTCACGTTGCACGCTGCATGCTGCACACTTCACGCGTGAAGCGAGAAATGAACATGCACACTTTTTTCTAGGCGTGAAGATGGAAATTCCAGTCAATGCATGCGGTCACCGCCGCGCCAGCCAATCAGAACGGGTCTAGGGAGATAACTCTATGCTTTCAGGGGAAAACTTCAGAAAAAATATAATTGAATGGTATAATTGAAAAATAGTTCTTCATCGGGATTGTCAAGCAGATTATAGAATGTTCGGTGAAATTCACCACGGGTTTCTCTCAGAAGGAAGTGTTCTCGGCTCCAAATTCTGTTCCTTTTTCTCTTCCTCTGTCTCAGTAAAAGCAGAATGAGGCAATCGTCGTCATCCGAAGAGTCCATATTGTTGGTTACTCGGTCAAAGTAGAACAGACGCAACACGTGAACATCCAAGCATGAAGTTTAATGGCCCAGGGTCCGGTTCTTCACGTGAACGTGTAGCGTGTAGCGTGCAGCATGCAGCGTGCAGCGTGAACCTTCTATGGCCCAGCTGCCTAAAGGTCTGAAAGGTGAAAAAAATAATGACATGGCCCCCTTGTTCACCTGACCTAAACCCCATAGAGAACCTGTGGTCCATTATAAAACGTGAGGTCTACAAAGAGGGAAAACAGTACAGCTCTCTGAACAGCGTCTGGGAGGCCGTGGTTGCTGCTGCACACAATGTTGGTCGTGAACAGATAAAGAAATTGACAGAATCTATGGATGGAAGGCTTTTGAGCGTCCTCATGAAGAAGGGTGGCTATATTGGTCACTGATTTGTTTTTGTTTTGTGTTTGAATGTCAGATATGTTTATTTGCAAATCTGGAGTTGTCATATCAGTGTACCTGGTGAAAATAAATAAGTGAAATGGCTACATATTTGGTTTTTATTAAGTTGCCTAATAATTCTGCACAGTGAAAGTTACCTGAACACATACATATTCTCCTAAAATGGCCAAAACTAAAAACACCCCACTCTAACTTCCATACATATTCAGCTTTGATATTTATGAGTCTTTTTGTTTGATTGAGAACATAGTTGTTGTTCAATAATAAAACTAATCCTCAAAAATACAACTTGCCTAATAATTCTGCACTCCGTGTAATAAACTCCTGTGCACACAGTTCCCAGGATTAAATGTATTTTCCACAGACCATTTATTTATTCACTTTACTCAAATACAAAGTAAAATGGCAGTAAATCATCTTTCTTTTCTTGCGTATTGCATCATGAGGCGTTCCTGGCTTGTAAATCTCTTATTTTCGGTGCATGACACATTCACGCAACCGAGCATGCTATGAATTAACAACGACAACGGTTTGCAGTGGTGGCTACACAATTAAACACTCAGCGAACATTTCTCCATTTGTGTATGAAAATACACTCCAACGACTCAGTTTGGTTTCATTTACAAACAACGGTGTCTTTTGATGCCAGCACGTAATTGAACGAGAGAAGACTGGTTTACCGGAGACAAAATAAGTGTTATCTCTGCTTCTCCGATGTCGCGTCCGACGGCCCCGACACACTACTGCCTCCGCCGAGTGCGCGCGCACACACCGCAGGTCGGGGCCGCGGATGAGTTACTCTCCCTTGATCAACGAAGTCGGCAGGGAATTTGTGGTTATTATCGGTACAAACAGCATGAATCACAACTTAAATGAGTGCGGTTCAGTTTGACATTATTGTCAGTCTGTTAGATAAACATTTAATTTTATTAAAATTGAAAATTTAATATTTAGAGCCTGTGGGCTACAAAAATAATAGTCATTAAAGTGGCCGGCTGGACTTAATTGTGTAGTTGGCTGTATGGCCGGCAGCCGGCGCTTGTGGAAAGCCCTGTCGAATCAGCTCTGCGCATGCGCCGTGCGGCACAAAAAAATGGCAGCCACCATGAAGGAAGGAGATCCGGAGTTTTCAAACATTTGCTTAAGTGTGAAATCGCAAAATGGTATTCTAGCGAACAACAAAATAGTAAAGATTCAGAAAAACAAATCATTCAGTGATCATTTTAATAGTGTAATTTCATCCAAACTAGGCCTAACGGTCAATTTAGAACTACAAAAAGTCCATGTGTCGGACATTTTAAGTACCTTTTGTAAAAGTTTTGCAAATGTTGCAGTCAGCATTTAAAATGCTAACTTAGTTTTTGTACAAGTTTCAGTTGATTAAACTGTCATTTTATTAAATGTGTCTGCTTTTGTAATAAAAAAGTACTGAAAGAAAAAGCAAACACAGCATTGCGATTTCTTATCCATCCATTAAAAAAAATCCCTCCCTCCCTACTGAAAATGTTTTTGCTCACCGGGTGGACAGGAAACTGATTTTTTTTTAAGGATGGCCTGACTGCATTCTGATTGTCACATAGTTACAAGTTTATCTGTGACCCCTCACCGAATCCAGGGACACGTCGGCCGAAACGAATCCGAGATAATTGCAAAAGAAGCATTTTTTTTTCGAAATTTGTGATTTTTGTTTTTTTCCATCATGTGCAAGTTGAGATCTTGAAGAATGCAGTCAGTATTTCAGATAATAGATTGTTTTGTTGGAAAAGCATACATTTTTTGTTGCAAATTGTCTCGTTTTTGTCAGGACTGTAGCCTGCTGGGGGGTGTGGGTAAATTACCATATGGGCCATTCACATGATGATTTAAGTCTTTTTTTTTTCACAAATCAGCTGTATGATACGAGCTGAGCGCATGGCTACTTAAGCTGCATACAGGCGTGTGATTTCACTATGGAATGAGCAAGTTAAACAGAGCGCAGAGGAGCTGAAACACCGCGAAGCAAACAGACACACGGTATTTACATCAGAGATAACCATTTCTAGCAAAAAAAACGCAACCTTGTTTTTCAGATTGAATGGAATACTTGAATGATCGGATGATACATGGACTGTTCTAGGATTACATTCCATCGGAGGCATTGGTGTGTGCAAGGCGCCGTTTCTCTTTCTGATGGGATAAGTTTATTAATCTAAGGCTGTGTGGTTATTTTTGCATGTAACGGAGAGTGTTGTGGTTTGGTTAAGCCTAGGTCACAACCGGACGTACGATTTTTTGGCCATGCGATTTTTGGCGTTTCCCAAATCGCTGCGTTTTTTTGTTTTTTGTTTACGGAGAATGACGCGCGTTGGCCGTAAGTTTGTCTTGCAACCTGAAAAAAACGTAAGCGCCCGTAGAGTTTGTTTGACATGACAAAGAACCTCTGCGGCCGGTCTGTGGCTCGCACATCACACGTGTGCTCTCGTGCGTTTCATGCACGCTCTTGTGCGTTTCTTGCGTTTTTTGCATGTAGACCGGCCGTAGGAGCACATACGGCCGGTTGTGACCGAGGCTTTACATGAAACTAGCGTTGTGTTAGTTGTGCCATCATTGTGCTATCTTTCTTTCTTACGGTGTGAGTAATTTTTCAACCACAAAACGTTAAAGTATACTTTAGGACTTATTTTTGTACTTCATAATTGTTTTGGGCATACTTTGCATGGAAGGAAAATTGATGTTTACATGATCTTTGTTTACATGAAAGTGGCATCGTGCTAGCTAGTAGGGGGTAGGGCTTTCCTTAATGTCATGCAGATGAGCACCATTATATGCCTGCCCTACACCCAGAGTAGCTGAGATGGAAAACTTTGAGGGCGATTTTCTCCCTTTTCTGTTTTAAGAGGTATACACTTTCAAAATGCCACACATTCTTCAAATATTGTCAGGTCTCCACATGGAAGGCATCATTGGAAAGCTTAGAAACTGTACTTTCTGAATCTGTCAATAACTCAAAATGCCCCCGGGCAGACATGTGTCCCTGGATTCTGTTTTCTGACACCTATCCTTATATTGTGTTCTGAGTGTGTGAATGCCTGTCAAGGAAAATAAATGAAGTACTTCTACTAGAATAGTGTTTTCTGGTGAATGTTTACAAGAACAATACGTTACATTAAATTATATAGGGTTTTTTTTTTTTCAAAAAAGTACATTTTTGCGTGGCGGCACGGTGGTGTAGTGGTTAGCGCTGTCGCCTCACAGCAAGAAGGTCCTGGGTTCGAGCCCCGGGGCCGGCGAGGGCCTTTCTGTGTGGAGTTTGCATGTTCTCCCCGTGTCCGCGTGGGTTTCCTCCGGGTGCTCCGGTTTCCCCCACAGTCCAAAGACATGCAGGTTAGGTTAACTGGTGACTCTAAATTGACCGTAGGTGTGAATGGTTGTCTGTGTCTATGTGTCAGCCCTGTGATGACCTGGCGACTTGTCCAGGGTGTACCCCGCCTTTCGCCCGTAGTCAGCTGGGATAGGCTCCAGCTTGCCTGCGACCCTGTAGAAGGATAAAGCGGCTAGAGATAATGAGATGAGATGAGAGACATTTTTGCGTGACTTTAGATTTGGTCTTAATTTTTTTTTGGAACATGGTATGAAAAAGTCTTAAAAAGTCTTAAATTTAACTTTGACAAACCTGTAGACACCCTGGACACAGACAACCATTCACACTCACACCTACGGTCAATTTAGAAATTTCATTTTTCATTTTTCATTTTTCATTTTTCATTTTCAAATTTCATTTCAAGCTATTTTTTCTTTACCATTCGGTCAATTCACATGTACATACACGTGTGTGCGTGTGTACATACACGTGCGTGCGTGTGTGTGTACATACGCGTGCGTGCGTACATACGCATGCGTGCGTGCGTGTACATACGCGTGCGTGCATGCGTACATACGCTTGCATGTGTACATACGCGTGCGTGCATGTGTGTACATACACGTGCGTGCGTATGTGTACATACACGTGCGTGCGTGTACATACACGTGCGTGTGTGTGTGTGTACATACACGTGCGTGCGTGTGTACATACACGTGCGTGCGTGTGTGTACATACACGTGCATGCGTGTACCTACACGTGCGTGCGTGCGTGTACATACACATGCGTGCGTGTACATACGCGTGCGTGTGTACATACGCGTGCGTGTACATACGCGTGCTTGTGTGCATGTACATACGCGTGCGTGCGTGCGTGTACATACGCTTGCTTGCGTGCACGTACATACTCGTGCGTGCGTGTACATACGCGTGCGTGCGTGTGTGTACATACGCATGCGTGCGTGCGTACATACGCGTGCGTACGTGCGTGCGTACATACGTGTGCTTGCTTGCGTGCGTACATACGTGTGCGTGCGTACATACGCGTGCGTGCATGCGTACATACGTGTGCGTGCGTGCGTGCTTACATACGCGTGCGTGCATACGCGTGCGTGTGTACATACGCGTGCGTGCATGTACATACGCGTGCGTGCATGTGTGTACATGCACGTGCATGCGTGTGTACATACACGTGCGTGTGTACATACACGTGCGTGCGTGTACATACACGTGCATGCGTGCGTGTACATACGCGTGCGTGCGTGTACATACGCGTGCGTGCGTGTGTGTACATACACGTGCGTGCATGTGCGTGCGTACATACGCATGCGTGTACGCACACGTGCGTGCGTGCGTGTGCATACACGTTCGTGTGTGTGTGTGCATACACGTGCGTGCGTGTGTGTACATACACGTGCGTGCATGTGTGGGTACATACACGTGTGTGCGTGTGTGTACATACACGTGCGTGCGTGTGTACATACACGTGCGTGCTTGTGTACATACACGTGCGTGTGTGTGTACATACACGTGCGTGTGTGTGTACATACACGTGCATGCGTGTGTACATATACGTGCGTGCGTGTGTGTACATACGCGTGCATGCGTGTGTGTACATACGCGTGCATGCGTGTGTGTACATACGCGTGCATGCGTGTGTACATACGCGTTCGTGCGTGTACATACGCGTGCGTGCGTGTGTACATACCCGTGCGTGCTTGCGTGCGTACATTCGCGTGCGTGCGTGCGTGCTTACATACGCGTGCGTGCGTGCGTACATGCGCGTGCGTGCGTACATGCGCGTGCGTGCGTGTACATACACGTGCGTGCGTGTACATACGCGTGCGTGTGTACATACGCATGCGCGTGTGTATATACGCGTGCGTGCGTGTACATACGCATGCGTGCGTGTACATACGCGTGCGTGCGTGTGTACATAAGCGTGCGTGCGTGCGTACATACGCGTGCATGCGTGCATACGTGTGCGTGCGTGCGTGCATGTACATACGCGTGCGTGCGTGTACATACACGTGCGTGTGTACATACGCGTGCGTGCGTGTGCGTGCGTGTACATACGTGTGCGTGCGTGCATGCATGTACATACATGTGCGTGCGTGCATGTACATACACGTGCGTGCATGTACATACGTGTGCGTGCGTACATACGCGCGCGTGCATGCGTGCGTACATACGCGCGCGTGTACATACGCGTGCGTGCGTGTGTACATACGCGTGCGTGCGTGTGTACATACGCGTGCGTGCGTGTGTACATACGCGTGCGTGCGTATGCACATACGCGTGCGTGCGTGTACATACGCGTGAGTGTGTACATACGCGTGCGTGTGTTCATACGCGTGTGTACATACACGTGTGTGCGTGTGTACATACACGTGCGTGCATGTGTGTACATCCACGTGCGTGCATGTGCGTACATCCACGTGCGTGCATGTGTGTGTACATAGACGTGCGTGCGTGTGTGTACATACATGTGCGTGCGTGTGTACATACGCGTGTGTGTATATACAAGCGCGTGCGTGTGTATATACACGTGCGTGTGTGTACGTACGCGTGCGTGTACATACGCGTGTGCGCGCGTGTACATACGCGTGCGTGTGTACATACGCGTGCGTGCGTGCGTGTACATACGCGTGCGTGTACATACGCGTGCGTGTACATACGCGTGCGTGCGTGTGTACATACGCGTGCGTGCGTGTGTACATACGCGTGCGTGCTTGCATGCGTACATATGCGTGCTTGCGTGCATACATATGCGTGCGTGCCTGTGTGTACATGCACGTGCATGCGTATGTGTACATACACGTGCGTGCGTGTGTGTACATACACGTGCTTGTGTGTACATACACGTGCGTGCGTGTACATACACGTGCGTGTACATACACGTGCGTGCGTGCGTGTACATGTGCGTGCGTGTACATATGCGTGCGTGCGTGTACATACGCGTGCGTGCGTGTGTGTACATACGCGTGCATGCGTGTGCGTACATACACGTGCGTGCGTGTGCGTACATACGCGTGCGTGCATGTGTACATACGTGTGCGTGCGTACATACGCGTGCGTGCGTACATACGCGTGCGTGCTTGCGTGTACATACACGTGCATGCGTGCGTGTACATACGCGTGCGTGCATGTACATACGCGTGCGTGCCTGCGTGTACATACGCGTGCGTGCGTGCGTGTGTACATACGCGTGCGTGCGTGTACATACACGTGTGTGCGTGTGTACATACAGGTGCATGCGTGTGTGTGTACATACGCGTGCGTGCGTACATACGCATGCATGCGTGTGTGTACATACGCGTGCGTGCGTGCATGCGTACATATGCGTGCATGTGTACATACACGTGCGTGCGTGTGTCTACATACACGTGCGTGCGTGTGTGTACATACACGTGCGTGCGTGTGTGTACATACACGTGTGTGTGTGTACATACACGTGCGTGCGTGTGTACAGACACGTGCGTGCGTGTGTGTACATACACGTGCATGCGTGTGTGTACATACACGTGCCTGCGTGTACCTACACGTGCGTGCCTGCGTGTACCTACACGTGCGTGCCTGCGTGTACATACACATGCGTGCGTGCGTGTACATACGCGTGCGTGTGTACATACGCGTGCGTGCATGTACATACGCGTGCGTGTGTACATACGCGTGCGTGCGTGTACATACGCGTGCGTGTGTACATACGCATGCTTGTGTGCGTGTACATACGTGTGCGTGCGTGTGTACATACGCGTGCGTGCGTGTGTACATATGCGTGCGTGCGTGCGTGTACATACGCTTGCTTGCGTGCACGTACATACTCGTGCGTGCGTGTGTAAATACGCGTGCGTGCGTGTGTACATACGCGTGCGTGCGTGTGTGTACATACGCGTGCGTGCGTGCGTACATACGCGTGCGTGCGTGCGTACATATGTGTGCTTGCGTGCGTGCGTACATACGTGTGCGTGCGTACACGCGTGTGTGCGTGCGGACACACGCATGCGTGCATGCGTGTGTACATACGCGTGCTTGCGTGCGTACATACGCGTGCGTGCATGTGTACATACGTGTGCGTGCGTGCGTGCTTACATACGCGTGCGTGTGTACATACGCGTGCGTGCATGTACGTACGCGTGCGTGCGTGTGTACATACACGTGCGTGTGTACATACGCGTGCGTGTGTACATATGCGTGCGTGCGTGTGCATGCGTGCGTGCGTACATACGCGTGCGTGCGTGTACATATGCGTGCGTGCGTGTACATTCACGTGCGTGCGTGCGTGTACATACACGTGCGTGCGTGTACGTACACGTGCGTGCGTACATACGCGTGCGTGCGTGTACATACGCGTACGTGCGTGCGTGCATACATATGCGTGCGTGTGTACATACGCGTGCGTGCGAGCGTTTGAGTGTACATGTGCGTGCGTGTGTACATACGCGTGCGTGCCTGTGTGTCCATATGCGTGCGTGCGTGTGTGTACCTACGCGTACGTGCGTGTGTGTACATACGCGTGCGTGTGTGTGTACATGCGCGTGCATGCTTGTGTACATACGCGAGTGCGTGTACATACGCGTGCGTGCGTGTACATACGCGTGCGTGCTTGCGTACATACGCGTGCGTGCGTGTGTACATACGCGTTTGTGCGTGTGTGTACATACGCGTGCGTGCGTGTGTACATACCTGTGCCTGCTTGCGTGCGTACATACGCGTGCGTGCGTGCGTACATACGCGTGCGTGCGTGCGTACATGCGCGTGCGTGCGTGCGTACATACGCGTGCGTGCGTGTGTACATACACGTGCGTGCGTGTGTGTGTACATACACGTGCATGTGTGCGTGTACATGCACGTGCGTGCGTGTACATACACGTGCGTGCGTGTACATACGCATGCGTGTGTACATACGCGTGCGCGTGTGTATGTACGCGTGCGTGCGTGTACATACGCGTGCGTGCGTGTGTACATAAGCGTGCGTGCGTGTGTACATACGCGTGTGTACGTGTGCGTACATACGCGTGCGTACGTGCATACGCGTGCGTGCGTACATACGCGTGCGTGCGTGCGTGCGTACATACGCGTGCGTGCGTGTACATACACGTGCGTGTGTACATACGCGTGCGTGCGTGTGTACCTACGTGTGCGTGCGTGCATGTACATACGCGTGCGTGCGTGCGTACATACGCGTGCGTGCATGCGTGCGTGCGTACATACGCGTGCTGGCGTGTACATACGCGTGCTTGCGTGCGTGTACATACACGTGCGTGCGTGTGTACATACGCGTGCGTGCGTACATACGCGTGCGTGCGTGCGTGTACATACACGTGCATGCGTGCGTGTACATACGCGTGCGTGCCTGTGTGTACATACGCGTGCGTGCGTGTACATACACGTGTGTGCGTGTGTACATACACGTGCGTGCGTGTGTGTGTACATACGCGTGCGTGCGTACATACGCGTGCGTGCGTGCGTGTATATACGCGTGCGTGCATGCGTACATACGCGTGCATGTGTACATATGCGTGCGTGCGTGTGTGTACATACACGTGCGTGCGTATGTGTACATACACGTGCGTGCGTGTACATACACGTGCGTGCGTGTGTACATACACGTGCGTGCGTGTGTGTACATACACGTGCATGCGTGTACCTACACGTGCGTGCGTGCGTGTTTATACACATGCGTGCGTGTACATACGCGTGCATGTGTACATACGCGTGCGTGTGTGTACATACGCGTGCGTGTACATACGCGTGCTTGTGTGCGTGTACATACGCGTGCGTGCGTGCGTGTACATACGCGTGCGTGCGTGTGTACATGTGCGTGCGTGCGTGTGTGTACATACGCTTGCTTGCGTGCACGTACATACTCGTGCGTGTGTACATACGCGTGCGTGCGTGTGTGTACATACGCGTGCGTGCGTGCGTACATACGCGTGCGTGCGTGCGTGCGTACATACGTGTGCTTGCGTGCGTGCGTACATACGTGTGCGTGCGTACATACGCGTGCGTGCATGCGTACATACGCGTGCGTGCATGTGTACATACGTGTGCGTGCGTGCGTGCGTGCTTACATACGCGTGCGTGCATACGCGTGCGTGTGTACATACGCGTGCGTGCATGTACATACGCGTGCGTGCGTGTGTGTACATGCACGTGCATGCGTGTGTACATACACGTGCGTGTGTACATACACGTGCATGCGTGTGTACATATACGTGCGTGCGTGTGTACATACACGCGTATGTACACACGCATGCACGCGTGTGCGTGTGTATATAAGCGTTCGTGCGTGTGTACATACGCGTGGGTGCGTGTGTACATACCCGTGCGTGCTTGCGTGCGTACATACGCGTGCGTGCGTGCGTACATGCGCGTGCGTGCGTACATACGCGTGCGTGTGTGTGTGTGTACATACACGTGCATGTGTGCGTGTACATACACGTGCATGTGTGCGTGTACATACACGTGCGTGCGTGTACATACGCGTGCGTGTGTACATACGCGTGCGCGTGTGTATATACGCGTGCGTGCGTGTACATACGCATGCGTGCGTGTACATACGCGTGCGTGCGTGTGTACATAAGCGTGCGTGCGTGCGTACATATGCGTGCATACGTGTGCGTGCGTGCGTGCGTGTACATACGCGTGCGTGCGCGTACATACACGTGCGTGTGTACATACGCGTGCGTGCGTGTGTGCGTGCGTGTGTACATACGTGTGCGTGCGTGCATGCATGTACATACATGTGCGTGCGTGCATGTACATACACGTGCGTGCGTGCGTGTACATACATGATTGTGTACATACCCTGATTGAGTATTTTGAGAGAAATGAGGTGGAGATTGTGGCTACAAAGTCATTTTTAACAAACAAAAACCCATCATCATTTAATGGGGAGTCAAGTGTATACACACGCGTGTGTGTGTGTGTGTGTGTATACACACACACACGTGTATATACACACACACGTATACACAAGTGTGTGTATACACGTATACACACACACGTGTATACACACACAGGTGTATGTATGTGTGTGTGTGTGTATGTATATATACACGTGTGCGTATACATGTGTATACACACGTGTGTATACTTGTGTGTGTGTGTGTGTGTGTATACATGTGTGTGTGTGTGTGTGTGTGTGTGTGTGTGTATATATATATATATATATATATATATATATATATACACACACACACACGTGTATACACAAGTGTGTGTGTGTGTGTGTGTGTACACACACACACGTGTATGTTGTAGTAATCACCCGATGTGGGTGGAGCACAGGAGCACGGCAGGCGAGAGTTTGTGTTTACACACACAAACACTTTATTCGGCTTTTCAGCTTTCTTTCTTTCACTCATTCATTCATTCACTCACTCACTCACTCACTCACTCACTCACTCACTCACGCACGCACACGTGTTATGGTCGGGGAGTTAATTCCTCTTCTCTCCTCTCCCCCTCCCTTTATACTGCATCCCTGCAACACACACACACAAATTGACATCAGGTGTAATGACCTAGCCACTTACCTTCACTGACCCCGCCCTCCATTCACAGACTGCTGCTTTGCCACGCCCCCGCTGCCACATACCCCCACCGCCCGACTCAGGCCGGGGAGCCATCTATATGTACATACGCGTGCGTGCGTGCGAGTGTACATATGCGTGCGTGCGTGTGTGTGTGTACATACGCGTGCGTGCGTGGGTGTACATACGCGTGCATGCGTGTACATACGCGTGCGTGCGTGCGTGTACATACGCGTGCGTGTGTGTACATACGCGTGCGTGTGTGTGTACATACGCGTGCGTGCGTGTGCGTGCGTGCGTGTGTACATGCACCTGCGTGCGTGTGTACATACACGTGCGTGCGTGCGTGTGTACATACACGTGCGTGCGTGCGTGTGTACATACACGTGCGTGCGTGAGGGTACATACACGTGCGTGCATGCGTGTACATACACGTGCGTGCGTGCGTGTGCATACACGTTCGTGTGTGTGTGTGCATACACGTGCGTGTGTGTACATACACGTGCGTGCATGTGTGGGTACATACACGTGTGTGCGTGTGTGTACATACACGTGCGTGCGTGTGGGTACATACACGTGCGTGTGTGTACATACGCGTGCGTGCGTGTGTACATACGCGTGCGTGCGTGTGTACATACGCGTGCGTGCGTGTGTACATACGCGTGCGTGCGTGTGTACATACCCGTGCGTGCTTGCGTGCGTACATACGCGTGCGTGCGTGCGTGCGTACATACGCGTGCGTGCGTGCGTACATGCGCGTGCGTGCGTACATACGCGTGCGTGTGTGTGTGTGTACATACACGTGCATGTGTGCGTGTACATACACGTGCGTGCGTGCGTGTACATACGCGTGCGTGTGTACATACGCGTGTGCGTGTGTATATACGCGTGCGTGCGTGCGTGTACATACGCATGCGTGCGTGTACATACGCGTGCGTGCGTGCATACGTAAGCGTGCGTGCGTGCGTGTACATACGCGTGCTTGCGTGTACATACACGTGCGTGTGTACATACGCGTGCGTGCGTGTGTGCGTGCGTGTGTACATACGTGTGCGTGCGTGCATGCATGTACATACATGTGCGTGCGTGCATGTACATACACGTGCGTGCGTGCGTGTACATACATGTGCGTGCATGTACATACGTGTGCGTGCGTGCGTACATACGCGCGCGTGCATGCGTGCGTACATACGCGCGCGTGCATGCGTGCGTACATACGCGCGCGTGTGTACATACGCGTGCGTGCGTGTGTACATACGCGTGCGTGCGTGTGTACATACGCGTGCGTGCGTATGCACATACGCGTGCGTGCGTGTACATACGCGTGAGTGCGTGTACATACGCGTGCGTGTGTTCATACGCGTGCGTGCGTGTGTATATACGCGTGCGCGTGTGTGTACATACACGTGTGTGCATGTGTACATACACGTGCGTGCGTGTGTGTACATCAACGTGCGTGCATGTGTGTGTACATCCACGTGCGTGCGTGTGTGTGTACATACATGTGTGTGCGTGTGTACATACGCGTGCGTGCCTGTGTGTCCATACGCGTGCGTGCGTGTGTGTACCTACGCGAGCGTGCGTGTGTGTACATAAGCGTGCGTGCGTGTGTACATACGCGTGCGTGCTTGTGTACATACGCGTGAGTGCGTGTACATACGCATGCGTGCGCGTACATAAGCGTGTGCGTGTACATACGCGTGCGTGCGTGTGTACATACGCGTGCGTGTGTACATACGCGTGCGTGCGTGCGTGTGCGTGTGTACATGCACCTGCGTGCGTGTGTACATACACGTGCGTGTGTGTACATACACGTCCGTGCGTGAGTGTACATACACGTGCGTGCGTGTGTGTACATACACGTGCGTGCGTGTACATACACGTGCGTGCGTGTGTGTGTGTGCATACACGTGCGTGCATGTGTGTGTACATACACGTGCGTGCGTGTGTGGGTACATACACGTGCGTGAGTGTGTGTACATACACGTGCGTGTGTACATACACGTGCGTGCGTGTACATACGCGTGCGTGCGTGCTTGTACATACGCGTGCGTGCTTGCGTACATACGCGTGCGTGCGTGTGTACATACGCGTTCGTGCGTGTGTGTACATACGCCTGCGTGCGTGTACATACCTGTGCGTGCGTGCGTGCGTACATACGCGTGCGTGCGTGTGTGTACATACACGTGCATGTGTGCGTGTACATACACGTGCGTGCTTGTACATACACGTGCGTGCGTGTATATACACGTGCGTGCGTGTACATTCGAGTGCGTGTGTACATACGCGTGCGCGTGTGTATATACGCGTGCGTGCGTGTACATACGCGTGCGTGCGTGTGTACATAAGCGTGCGTGCGTGTGTACATACGCGTGTGTATGTGTGCGTACATACGCGTGCGTGCGTGCATACGCGTGCGTGCGTACATACGCGTGTGTGTGTGCGTGCGTACATACGCGTGCGTGCGTGTACATACACGTGCGTGTGTACATACGCGTGCGTGCGTGTGTACATACGTGTGCTTGCGTGCGTGCATGTACATACACGTGCGTGCGTGCGTGTACATACATGTGCGTGCATGTACATGTGCGTGCGTGCGTACATACGCATGCGTGCATGCGTGCGTGCGTACATACGCGTGCGTGCGTGTACATACGCGTGCTTGCGTGTACATACGCGTGCGTGCGTGTGTACATACGCGTGCGTGCATACATACGCGTGCGTGCGTGTGTACATACGCGTGCGTGCGTGCCTCTGTACATTGCGTGCGTGCGTGTACATACGCGTGTGTGCATGCCTGCGTACATACGCGTGCGTGCGTACATACGCGTGCGTGCGTACATACGCGTGCGTGTACGTACACGTGCGTGCGTACATACGCGTGCGTGCGTACATACGCGTGCGTGTACGTACGCGTGCGTGTACGTACACGTGCGTGCGTACATACGCGTGCGTGCGTGTACATACGCGTGCGTGCGTGTACATACGCGTGCATGTGTGTACACGCGTGCGTGCGTGCGTGTGTACATACGCGTGCGTGCGTGTACATACGCATGCGTGCGTACATACATGTGCTTGCTTGTACATACACGTGCGTGCGTGTGTACATACGCGTGCGTGCGTGTGTACATACGCCTGCGTGTGTGTACATACCCGTGCGTGCGTGCGTGTACATATGCGTGCGTGCGTACATACACGTGCGTGCATACATACGCGTGCGTGCGTGTACATACGCGTGCGTGCGTGTACATACGCGTGCGTGCGTGCGTGCGTGTACATACGCATGCGTGTGTGTATATTCGCGTGCGTGTGTGTGTACATACACGTGCGTGCATGTACGTACACGTGCGTGCGTACATACGCGTGCGTGCGTGTACATACGCGTACGTGCGTGCGTGCATACATATGCGTGCGTGCGTGCGTACATCCGCGTGCGTGTGTGTACATACGCGTGCGTGCGAGCGTTTGAGTGTACATGTGCGTGCGTGTGTACATACGCGTGCGTGCCTGTGTGTCCATACACGTGCGTGCGTGTGTACATACACGTGCGTGTGTGTACATACACGTGCATGCGTGTGTACATATACGTGCGTGCGTGTGTGTACATACGCGTGCGTGCGTGTGTACATACGCGTGCGTGCGTGTGTATATACGCGTTCGTGCGTGTGTACATACGCGTGCGTGCGTGTGTACATACCCGTGCGTGCTTGCGTGCGTACATTCGCGTGCGTGCGTGCGTACATACGCGTGCGTGCGTGCGTACATGCGCGTGCGTGTGTACATACGCGTGCGTGTGTGTGTGTACATATACGTGCATGTGTGCGTGTACATACACGTGCGTGCGTGTACATACACGTGCGTGCGTGCGTGTACATACGCGTGCGTGCGTGTGTACATAAGCGTGCGTGCGTGCGTACATACGCGTGCATGCGCGCATACGTGTGCTTGCGTGCATGTACATACGCATGCGTGCGTGTACATACACGTGCGTGTGTACATACGCGTGCGTGCGTGTGCGTGCGTGTGTACATACGTGTGCGTGCGTGCATGCATGTACATACATGTGCGTGCGTGCATGTACATACACGTGCGTGCGTGCGTGTACATACATGTGCGTGCATGTACATACGTGTGCGTGCGTGCGTACATACGCGCGCGTGCATGCGTGCGTAATTACGTGCGCGTGTACATACGCGTGCGTGCGTGTGTACATACGCGTGCGTGCGTATGCACATACGCGTGCGTGCGTGTACATACGCGTGTGTGCGTGTACATACGCGTGCGTGCGTGTACATACGCATGCGTGTGTACATACACGTGCGCGTGTGTATGTACGCGTGCGTGCGTGTACAAACGCGTGCGTGCGTGTACATACGCGTGCGTGCGTGTGTACATAAGCGTGCGTGCGTGTGTACATACGCGTGTGTACGTGTGCGTACATATGCGTGCGTGCGTGCATACGCGTGCGTGCGTACATACGCGTGCGTGCGTGCGTGCGTACATACGCGTGCGTGCGTGTACATACACGTGCGTGTGTACATACGCGTACGTGCGTGCGTGCATACATATGCGTGCGTGCGTGTACATACGCGTGCGTGCGAGCGTTTGAGTGTACATGTGCGTGCGTGTGTACATACACGTGCGTGCCTGTGTGTCCATATGCGTGCGTGCGTGTGTGTACCTACGCGTACGTGCGTGTGTGTACATAAGCGTGCGTGTGTGTACATGCGCGTGCGTGCTTGTGTACATACGCGTGAGTGCGTGTACATACGCGTGCGTGCGTGTACATACGCGTGCGTGCTTGCGTACATACGCGTGCGTGCGTGTGTACATACGCGTTTGTGCGTGTGTGTACATACGCGTGCGTGCGTGTACATACCTGTGCCTGCTTGCGTGCGTACATACGCGTGCGTGCGTACATACGCGTGCGTGCGTGCGTACATACGCGTGCGTGCGTGTGTGTACATACACGTGCGTGCGTGTGTGTACATACACGTGCATGTGTGCGTGTACATGCACGTGCGTGCGTGTACATACACGTGCGTGCGTGTACATACGCATGCGTGTACATACGCTTGCGCGTGTGTATGTACGAGTGCGTGCGTGTACATACGCGTGCGTGCGTGTACATACGCGTGCGTGCGTGTACATAAGCGTGCGTGCGTGTGTACATACGCGTGTTTACGTGTGCGTACATACGCGTGCGTGCGTGCATACGCGTGCGTGCGTACATACGCGTGCGTGCGTGCGTACATACGCGTGCGTGCGTGTACATACACGTGCGTGTGTACATACGCGTGCGTGCGTGTGTACCTACGTGTGCGTGCGTGCATGTACATACACGTGCGTGCATGCGTACATACGCGTGCGTGCATGCGTGCGTGCGTACATACGCGTGCTGGCGTGTACATACGCGTGCTTGCGTGCGTGTACATACACGTGCGTGCGTGCGTACATACGTGTGCGTGCGTACATACACGTGCGTGCGTGCGTGTACATACACGTGCATGCGTGCGTGTACATACGCGTGCGTGCCTGTGTGTACATACACGTGTGTGCGTGTGTACATACACGTGCATGCGTGTGTGTGTACATACGCGTGCGTGCGTACATTCGCGTGCGTGCGTGCGTGTACATACGCATGCGTGCATGCGTACATACGCGTGCATGTGTACATACGCGTGCGTGCGTGTGTGTACATACACGTGCGTGCGTATGTGTACATACACGTGCGTGCGTATGTGTACATACACGTGCGTGCGTGTACATACACGTGCGTGCGTGCGTGTACATACACATGCGTGCGTGTACATACGCGTGCGTGTGTGTACATACACATGCGTGCGTGTACATACGCGTGCTTGCGTGCGTGTACATACGCGTGCGTGCGTGCGTGTACATACGCGTGCGTGCGTGTGTACATGTGCGTGCGTGCATGCGTGTACATACGCTTGCTTGCGTGCACGTACATACGCGTGCGTGCGTGTACATACGCGTGCGTGCGTGTGTACATACGCGTGCGTGCGTGCGTACATACGCGTGCGTGTGTGCGTACATACGTGTGCTTGCGTGCGTGCGTACATACGTGTGCGTGCGTACATACGCGTGCGTGCATGCGTACATATGCGTGCGTGCATGTACATACGCGTGCGTGCGTGTGTGTACATACACGTGCGTGTGTACATACACGTGCGTGCGTGTACATACGCGTGCGTGCGTGCGTGTACATGTGCGTGCGTGTACATACGCGTGCGTGCGTGTACATACACGTGCGTGCGTGTACATACGTGTGCGTGTGTACATACGCGTGCGCGTGTGTATATACGCGTGCGTGCGTGTACATACGCATGCGTGCGTGTACATACGCGTGCGTGCGTGTGTACATAAGCGTGCGTGCGTGCGTACATATGCGTGCATACGTGTGCGTGCGTGCGTGCGTGTGCATACGCGTGCGTGCGTGTACATACACGTGCGTGTGTACATACGCGTGCGTGCGTGTGTGCGTGCGTGTGTACATACGTGTGCGTGCGTGCATGCATGTACATACACGTGCGTGCGTGCATGTACATACATGTGCGTGCATGTACATACGTGTGCGTGCGTGCGTACATACGCGCGCGTGCATGCGTGCGTACATACGCGCGCGTGTGTACATACGCGTGCGCGCGTGTGTACATACGCGTGCGTGCGTATGCACATACGCGTGCGTGCGTGTACATACGCGTGAGTGCGTGTACATACGCGTGCGTGTGTTCATACGCGTGCGTGCGTGTGTACATACGCGTGCGCGTGTGTGTACATACACGTGTGTGCGTGTACATACACGTGCGTGCGTGTGTGTACATCCACGTGCGTGCATGTGTGTGTACATACACGTGCGTGCGTGTGTGTACATACATGTGCGTGCGTGTGTACATACGCGTGCGTGCCTGTGTGTCCATACGCGTGCGTGCGTGTGTGTACCTACGCGAGCGTGCGTGTGTGTACATAAGCGTGCGTGCGTGTGTACATACGCGTGCGTGCTTGTGTACATACGCGTGAGTGCGTGTACATATGCGTGCGTGCGTGTACATACGAGTGCGTGCTTGCGTACATACGCGTGTGCGTGTGTACATACGCGTGCGTGCGTGCGTGTGTACATACGCGTGCGTGTGTGTACATACGCGTGCGTGCGTGCGTGTGTGCATGTGTATATGCACCTGCGTGCGTGTGTACATACACGTGCGTGTGTGTACATACACGTCCGTGCGTGAGTGTACATACACGTGCGTGCGTTTGTGTGTACATACACGTGCGTGCGTGCGTGTACATACACGTGCGTGCGTGTGTGTGTGTGTGTGTGTGCATACACGTGCGTGCGTGTGTGTGTACATACACGTGCGTGCGTGTGTGGGTACATACACGTGCGTGCGTGTGTACATACACGTGCGTGCGTGTGTACATACACGTGCGTGCGTGTACATACGCGTGCGTGCGTGCGTGTACATACGCGTGCGTGCTTGCGTACATACGCGTTCGTGCGTGTGTACATACGCCTGCGTGCGTGTACATACCTGTGCGTGCTTGCGTGCGTACATACGCGTGCGTGCGTGCGTACATACGCACGCGTGCGTGCGTGCGTACATACGCGTGCGTGCGTGTGTGTACATACACGTGCGTGCGTGTGTGTGTGTACATACACGTGCATGTGTGCGTGTACATACACGTGCGTGCTTGTACATACACGTGCGTGCGTGTATATACACGTGCGTGCGTGTACATTCGCGTGCGTGTGTACATACGCGTGCGCGTGTATATACGCGTGCGTGCGTGTACATACGCGTGCGTGCGTGTACATAGGCGTGCGTGCGTGTTTACATAAGCGTGCGTGCGTGTGTACATACGCGTGTGTATGTGTGCGTACATACGCGTGTGTGCGTGTGTACATACGTGTGCTTGCGTGCGTGCATGTACATACACGTGCGTGCGTGCATGTACATACACGTGCGTGCGTGCATGTACATACACGTGCGTGCGTGCGTGTACATACATGTGCGTGCATGTACATGTGCGTGCGTGAGTACATACGCATGCGTGTACGCACACGTGCGTGCGTGTGTGTGCATACACGTGCGTGCGTGTGTGTACATACACGTGCGTGCATGTGCGTGCGTACATACGCATGCGTGTACACACACGTGCGTGCGTGCGTGTGCATACACGTTCGTGTGTGTGTGCATACACGTGCGTGCGTGTGTGTACATACACGTGCGTGCATGTGTGGGTACATACACGTGTGTGCATGTGTGTACATACACGTGCGTGCGTGTGTACATACACGTGCGTGTGTGTACATACACGTGCATGCGTGTGTACATATACGTGCGTGCGTGTGTGTACATACGCATGCATGCGTGTGTACATACGCGTGCGTGCGTGTGTATATACGCGTTAGTGCGTGTGTACATACGCATGCGTGCGTGTACATACCCGTGCGTGCTTGCGTGCGTACATTCGCGTGCGTGCGTGCGTACATACGCGTGCGTGCGTGCGTACATGCGCGAGTGTGCGTACATACGCGTGCGTGTGTGTGTGTACATACACGTGCATGTGTGCGTGTACATACACGTGCGTGCGTGTACATACACGTGCGTGCGTGCGTGTACATACGCGTGCGTGTACATACGCGTGCGCGTGTATATACGCGTGCGTGCGTGTACATACGCATGCGTGCGTGTACATACGCGTGCGTGCGTGTGTACATAAGCGTGCGTGCGTGCGTACATACGCGTGCATGCGTGCATACGTGTGCGTGCGTGCGTGTACATACGCGTGCGTGCGTGTACATACACGTGCGTGTGTACATACGCGTGCGTGCGTGTGCGTGCGTGTGTACATACGTGTGCGTGCGTGCATGCATGTACATACATGTGCGTGCGTGCATGTACATACACGTGCGTGCGTGCGTGTACATACATTTGCGTGCATGTACATACGTGTGCGTGCGTGTACATACGCGTGAGTGCGTGTACATACGCGTGCGTGTGTTCATACGCGTGTGTACATACATGTGCATGCGTGTGTACATACACGTGTGTGCGTGTGTACATACACGTGCGTGCATGTGTGTACATCCACGTGCGTGCATGTGTGTGTACATACACGTGCGTGCGTGTGTGTGTACATACATGTGCGTGCGTGTGTACATACGCGTGTGTGTATATACACGCGCGTGCGTGTGTATATACACGCGCGTGCGTGTACGTACGCGTGCGTGTACATACGCGTGTGCGCGCGTGTACATACGCGTGCGTGCGTGCGTGCGTGTACATACGCGTGCGTGTACATATGCGTGCGTGCGTGTGTACATACGCGTGCGTGCGTGTGTACATACACGTGCGTGCTTGCATGCGGACATATGCTTGCTTGCGTGCATACATACACGTGCGTGCGTGTGTGTACATGCACGTGCATGCGTATGTGTACATACACGTGCGTGCGTGTGTGTACATACACGTGCGTGTGTGTACATACACGTGCGTGCGTGTACATACACGTGCGTGCGTGTACATACACGTGCGTGCGTGCGTGTACATGTGCGTGCGTGTACATACGCGTGCGTGCGTGTACATACGCGTGCGTGCGTGTGCGTACATACGCGTGCATGCGTGTGCGTACATACACGTGCGTGCGTGTGCGTACATACGCGTGCGTGCATGTGTACATACGTGTGCGTGCGTACATACGCGTGCGTGCGTACATACGCGTGCGTGCGTACATACGCGTGCGTGCGTGCGTGTACATACACGTGCATGCGTGCGTGTACATACGCGTGCGTGCGTGTACATACGCGTGCATGCCTGCGTGTACATACGCGTGCGTGCGTGCGTGTGTACATACAGGTGCATGCGTGTGTGTGTACATACGCGTGCGTGCGTACATACGCGTGCATGCGTGTGTGTACATACGCTTGCGTGCGTGCATGCGTACATATGCGTGCATGTGTACATACACGTGCGTGCGTGTGTGTACATACACGTGCGTGCATGTGTGTACATACACGTGCATGCGTGTGTACATACACGTGTGTGTGTGTACATACACGTGCGTGCGTGTGTACATACACGTGCGTGCGTGTGTGTACATACACGTGCATGCGTGTGTGTACATACACGTGCCTGCGTGTACCTACACGTGCGTGCCTGCGTGTACCTACACGTGCGTGCCTGCGTGTACATACACATGCGTGCCTGCGTGTACATACGCGTGCGTGTGTACATACGCGTGCGTGCGTGTGTACATACGCGTGCGTGTGTACATACGCGTGCGTGCGTGTACATACGCATGCGTGTGTGTACATACGCGTGCTTGTGTGCGTGTACATACGCGTGCGTGCGTGTGTGTACATACGCGTGCGTGCGTGTGTACATACGCGTGCGTGCGTGTGTGTACATACGCGTGCGTGCGTGTGTACATATGCGTGCGTGCGTGCGTGTACATACGCTTGCTTGCGTGCACGTACATACTCGTGCGTGTGTGTGTACATACGCGTGCGTGCGTGTGTACATACGCGTGCATGCGTGTGTACATACGCGTGCGTGCGTGCGTACATACGCGTGCGTGCATGTGTACATACGTGTGCGTGCGTGTGTGTGTACATACGCGTGCGTGCATGTACGTACGCGTGCGTGCGTGTGTACATACACGTGCGTGTGTACATACGCGTGCGTGTGTACATATGCGTGCGTGCGTGAACATTCACGTGCGTGCGTGTGTGTACATACGCGTGCGTGCGTGTGTACATACGCATGCGTGCGTGTGTACATACGCGTGCGTGCGTGTGTGTACATACACGTGCGTGCGTGTACATACACGTGCGTGCGTGTACGTACACGTGCGTGCGTACATACGCGTGCGTGCTTGTACATACGCGTACGTGCGTGCGTGCATACATATGCGTGCGTGTGTGTACATACGCGTGCGTGCGAGCGTTTGAGTGTACATGTGCGTGCGTGTGTACATACGCGTGCATGCCTGTGTGTCCATATGCGTGCGTGCGTGTGTGTACCTACGCGTACGTGCGTGTGTACATAAGCGTGCGTGTGTGTGTGTACATGCGCGTGCGTGCTTGTGTACATACGCGTGAGTGCGTGTACATACGCGTGCGTGCGTGTACATACGCGTGCGTGCTTGCGTACATACGCGTGCGTGCGTGTGTACATACGCGTTTGTGCGTGTGTGTACATACGCGTGCATGCGTGTGTACATACCTGTGCCTGCTTGCGTGCGTACATACGCGTGCCTGCATGTACATACGCGTGCGTGCGTGCGTACATACGCGTGCGTGCATGCGTGCGTGCGTACATACGCGTGCTGGCGTGTACATACGCGTGCTTGCGTGCGTGTACATACGCGTGCGTGCGTACATACGTGTGCGTGCGTACATACGCGTGCGTGCGTGTACATACACGTGCATGAGTGCGTGTACATACGCGTGCGTGCCTGTGTGTACATACGCGTGCGTGCGTGTACATACACGTGTGTGCGTGTGTACATACACGTGCGTGCGTGTGTGTGTACATACGCGTGCGTGCGTACATACGCATGCGTGCGTGCGTGTACATACGCGTGCGTGCATGCGTAAATACGCTTGCATGTGTACATACGCGTGCGTGCATGTGTGTACATACACGTGCGTGCGTATGTGTACCTACACGTGCGTGCGTGCGTGTACATACACATGCGTGCGTGTACATACGCGTGCGTGTGTACATACGCGTGTGTGTACATACGCGTGCTTGTGTGCATGTACATACGCGTGCGTGCGTGCGTGTACATACGCTTGCTTGCGTGCACGTACATACTCGTGCGTGCGTGTACATACGCGTGCGTGCGTGTGTGTACATACGCGTGCGTGCGTGCGTACATACGCGTGCGTACGTGCGTGCGTACATACGTGTGCTTGCTTGCGTGCGTACATACGTGTGCGTGCGTACATACGCGTGCGTGCATGCGTACATACGCGTGCGTGCATGTGTACATACGTGTGCGTGCGTGCGTGCTTACATACGCGTGCATGCATACGCGTGCGTGTGTACATACGCGTGCGTGCATGTACATACGCGTGCGTGCATGTGTGTACATGCACGTGCATGCGTGTGTACATACACGTGCGTGTGTACATACACGTGCGTGCGTGTACATACACGTGCATGCGTGCGTGTACATACGCGTTCGTGCGTGTACATACGCGTGCGTGCGTGTGTGTACATACACGTGCGTGCATGTGCGTGCGTACATACGCATGCGTGTACGCACACGTGCGTGCGTGCGTGTGCATACACGTTCGTGTGTGTGTGTGCATACACGTGCGTGCGTGTGTGTACATACACGTGCGTGCATGTGTGGGTACATACACGTGTGTGCGTGTGTGTACATACACGTGCGTGCGTGTGTACATACACGTGCGTGTGTGTGTACATACACGTGCATGCGTGTGTACATATACGTGCGTGCGTGTGTGTACATACGCGTGCATGCGTGTGTGTACATACGCGTGCATGCGTGTGTACATACGCGTGCGTGCGTGTGTATATACGCGTTCGTGCGTGTACATACGCGTGCGTGCGTGTGTACATACCCGTGCGTGCTTGCGTGCGTACATTCGCGTGCGTGCGTGCGTGCGTACATACGCGTGCGTGCGTGCGTACATGCGCGTGCGTGCGTACATGCGCGTGCGTGCGTGTACATACACGTGCGTGCGTGTACATACGCGTGCGTGTGTACATACGCGTGCGCGTGTGTATATACGCGTGCGTGCGTGTACATACGCATGCGTGCGTGTACATACGCGTGCGTGCGTGTGTACATAAGCGTGCGTGCGTGCGTACATACGCGTGCATGCGTGCATACGTGTGCGTGCGTGCGTGCATGTACATACGCGTGCGTGCGTGTACATACACGTGCGTGTGTACATACGCGTGCGTGCGTGTGCGTGCGTGTGTACATACGTGTGCGTGCGTGCATGCATGTACATACATGTGCGTGCGTGCATGTACATACACGTGCGTGCATGTACATATGCGTGCTTGCGTGCATACATACGCGTGCGTGCCTGTGTGTACATGCACGTGCATGCGTATGTGTACATACACGTGCGTGCGTGTGTGTACATACACGTGCTTGTGTGTACATACACGTGCGTGCGTGTACATACACGTTCGTGTACATACACGTGCGTGCGTGCGTGTACATGTGCGTGCGTGTACATATGCGTGCGTGCGTGTACATACGCGTGCGTGCGTGTGTGTACATACGCGTGCATGCGTGTGCGTACATACACGTGCGTGCGTGTGCGTACATACGCGTGCGTGCATGTGTACATACGTGTGCGTGCGTACATACGCGTGCGTGCGTACATACGCGTGCGTGCTTGCGTGTACATACACGTGCATGCGTGCGTGTACATACGCGTGCGTGCATGTACATACGCGTGCGTGCCTGCGTGTACATACGCGTGCGTGCATGTACATACGCGTGCGTGCCTGCGTGTACATACGCGTGCGTGCGTGCGTGTGTACATACGCGTGCGTGCGTGTACATACACGTGTGTGCGTGTGTACATACAGGTGCATGCGTGTGTGTACATACACATGTGTGTGTGTACATACACGTGCGTGCGTGTGTACAGACACGTGCGTGCGTGTGTGTACATACACGTGCATGCGTGTGTGTACATACACGTGCCTGCGTGTACCTACACGTGCGTGCCTGCGTGTACCTACACGTGCGTGCCTGCGTGTACATACACATGCGTGCGTGCGTGTACATACGCGTGCGTGTACATACGCGTGCGTGCATGTACATACGCGTGAGTGTGTACATACGCGTGCGTGCGTGTACATACGCGTGCGTGTGTACATACGCATGCTTGTGTGCGTGTACATACGCGTGCGTGCGTGTGTACATACGCGTGCGTGCGTGTGTACATATGCGTGCGTGCGTGCGTGTACATACGCTTGCTTGCGTGCACGTACATACTCGTGCGTGCGTGCGTACATACGCGTGCGTGCGTGCGTACATACGCGTGCGTGCGTGCGTACATATGTGTGCTTGCGTGCGTGCGTACATACTTGTGCGTGCGTACACACGCGTGTGTGCGTGCGGACACGCATGCGTGCATGCGTGTGTACATACGCGTGCTTGCGTGCGTACATACGCGTGCGTGCATGTGTACATACGTGTGCGTGCGTGCGTGCGTGCTTACGTGTGCGTACATACGCGTGCGTGCGTGCATACGCGTGCGTGCGTACATACGCGTGCGTGCGTGCGTACATACGCGTGCGTGCGTGTACATACACGTGCGTGTGTACATACGCGTGCGTGCGTGTGTACCTACGTGTGCGTGCGTGCATGTACATACACGTGCGTGCGTGCGTACATACGCGTGCGTGCATGCGTGCGTGCGTACATACGCGTGCTGGCGTGTACATACGCGTGCTTGCGTGCGTGTACATACACGTGCGTGCGTGCGTACATACGTGTGCGTGCGTACATACACGTGCGTGCGTGCGTGTACATACACGTGCATGCGTGCGTGTACATACGCGTGCGTGCCTGTGTGTACATACACGTGTGTGCGTGTGTACATACACGTGCATGCGTGTGTGTGTACATACGCGTGCGTGCGTACATTCGCGTGCGTGCGTGCGTGTACATACGCATGCGTGCATGCGTACATACGCGTGCATGTGTACATACGCGTGCGTGCGTGTGTGTACATACACGTGCATGCGTATGTGTACATACACGTGCGTGCGTATGTGTACATACACGTGCGTGCGTGTACATACACGTGCGTGCGTGCGTGTACATACACATGCGTGCGTGTACATACGCGTGCGTGTGTGTACATACACATGCGTGCGTGTACATACGCGTGCTTGCGTGCGTGTACATACGCGTGCGTGCGTGCGTGTACATACGCGTGCGTGCGTGTGTACATGTGCGTGCGTGCGTGCGTGTACATACGCTTGCTTGCGTGCACGTACATACGCGTGCGTGCGTGTACATACGCGTGCGTGCGTGTGTACATACGCGTGCGTGCGTGCGTACATACGCGTGCGTGTGTGCGTACATACGTGTGCTTGCGTGCGTGCGTACATACGTGTGCGTGCGTACATACGCGTGCGTGCATGCGTACATATGCGTGCGTGCATGTACATACGCGTGCGTGCGTGTGTGTACATACACGTGCGTGTGTACATACACGTGCGTGCGTGTACATACGCGTGCGTGCGTGTACATGTGCGTGCGTGTACATACGCGTGCGTGCGTGTACATACACGTGCGTGCGTGTACATACGCGTGCGTGTGTACATACGCGTGCGCGTGTGTATATACGCGTGCGTGCGTGTACATACGCATGCGTGCGTGTACATACGCGTGCGTGCGTGTGTACATAAGCGTGCGTGCGTGCGTACATATGCGTGCATACGTGTGCGTGCGTGCGTGCGTGTGAATACGCGTGCGTGCGTGTACATACACGTGCGTGTGTACATACGCGTGCGTGCGTGTGTGCGTGCGTGTGTACATACGTGTGCGTGCGTGCATGCATGTACATACACGTGCGTGCGTGCATGTACATACATGTGCGTGCATGTACATACGTGTGCGTGCGTGCGTACATACGCGCGCGTGCATGCGTGCGTACATACGCGCGCGTGTGTACATACGCGTGCGTGCGTGTGTACATACGCGTGCGTGTGTATGCACATACGCGTGCGTGCGTGTACATACGCGTGAGTGCGTGTACATACGCGTGCGTGTGTTCATACGCGTGCGTGCGTGTGTACATACGCGTGCGCGTGTGTGTACATACACGTGTGTGCGTGTACATACACGTGCGTGCGTGTGTGTACATCCACGTGCGTGCATGTGTGTGTACATACACGTGCGTGCGTGTGTGTACATACATGTGCGTGCGTGTGTACATACGCGTGCGTGCCTGTGTGTCCATACGCGTGCGTGCGTGTGTGTACCTACGCGAGCGTGCGTGTGTGTACATAAGCGTGCGTGCGTGTGTACATACGCGTGCGTGCTTGTGTACATACGCGTGAGTGCGTGTACATATGCGTGCGTGCGTGTACATACGAGTGCGTGCTTGCGTACATACGCGTGTGCGTGTGTACATACGCGTGCGTGCGTGCGTGTGTACATACGCGTGCGTGTGTGTACATACGCGTGCGTGCGTGCGTGTGTGCGTGTGTATATGCACCTGCGTGCGTGTGTACATACACGTGCGTGTGTGTACATACACGTCCGTGCGTGAGTGTACATACACGTGCGTGCGTGTGTGTGTACATACACGTGCGTGCGTGCGTGTACATACACGTGCGTGCGTGTGTGTGTGTGTGTGTGTGCATACACGTGCGTGCGTGTGTGTGTACATACACGTGCGTGCGTGTGTGGGTACATACACGTGCGTGCGTGTGTGTACATACACGTGCGTGCGTGTGTACATACACGTGCGTGCGTGTACATACGCGTGCGTGCGTGCGTGTACATACGCGTGCGTGCTTGCGTACATACGCGTTCGTGCGTGTGTACATACGCCTGCGTGCGTGTACATACCTGTGCGTGCTTGCGTGCGTACATACGCGTGCGTGCGTGCGTACATACGCACGCGTGCGTGCGTGCGTACATACGCGTGCGTGCGTGTGTGTACATACACGTGCGTGCGTGTGTGTGTGTACATACACGTGCATGTGTGCGTGTACATACACGTGCGTGCTTGTACATACACGTGCGTGCGTGTATATACACGTGCGTGCGTGTACATTCGCGTGCGTGTGTACATACGCGTGCGCGTGTATATACGCGTGCGTGCGTGTACATACGCGTGCGTGCGTGTACATACGCGTGCGTGCGTGTTTACATAAGCGTGCGTGCGTGTGTACATACGCGTGTGTATGTGTGCGTACATACGCGTGCGTGCGTGCATACGCGTGCGTGCGTACATACGCGTGTGTGCGTGTGTACATACGTGTGCTTGCGTGCGTGCATGTACATACACGTGCGTGCGTGCATGTACATACACGTGCGTGCGTGCATGTACATACACGTGCGTGCGTGCGTGTACATACATGTGCGTGCATGTACATGTGCGTGCGTGCGTACATACGCATGCGTGTACGCACACGTGCGTGCGTGCGTGTGCATACACGTTTGTGTGTGTGTGTGCATACACGTGCGTGCGTGTGTGTACATACACGTGCGTGCATGTGCGTGCGTACATACGCATGCGTGTACACACACGTGCGTGCGTGCGTGTGCATACACGTTCGTGTGTGTGTGCATACACGTGCGTGCGTGTGTGTACATACACGTGCGTGCATGTGTGGGTACATACACGTGTGTGCATGTGTGTACATACACGTGCGTGCGTGTGTACATACACGTGCGTGTGTGTACATACACGTGCATGCGTGTGTACATATACGTGCGTGCGTGTGTGTACATACGCATGCATGCGTGTGTACATACGCGTGCGTGCGTGTGTATATACGCGTTAGTGCGTGTGTACATACGCATGCGTGCGTGTACATACCCGTGCGTGCTTGCGTGCGTACATTCGCGTGCGTGCGTGCGTACATACGCGTGCGTGCGTGCGTACATGCGCGAGTGTGCGTACATACGCGTGCGTGTGTGTGTGTACATACACGTGCATGTGTGCGTGTACATACACGTGCGTGCGTGTACATACACGTGCGTGCGTGCGTGTACATACGCGTGCGTGTACATACGCGTGCGCGTGTATATACGCGTGCGTGCGTGTACATACGCATGCGTGCGTGTACATACGCGTGCGTGCGTGTGTACATAAGCGTGCGTGCGTGCGTACATACGCGTGCATGCGTGCATACGTGTGCGTGCGTGCGTGTACATACGCGTGCGTGCGTGTACATACACGTGCGTGTGTACATACGCGTGCGTGCGTGTGCGTGCGTGTGTACATACGTGTGCGTGCGTGCATGCATGTACATACATGTGCGTGCGTGCATGTACATACACGTGCGTGCGTGCGTGTACATACATTTGCGTGCATGTACATACGTGTGCGTGCGTGTACATACGCGTGAGTGCGTGTACATACGCGTGCGTGTGTTCATACGCGTGTGTACATACATGTGCATGCGTGTGTACATACACGTGTGTGCGTGTGTACATACACGTGCGTGCATGTGTGTACATCCACGTGCGTGCATGTGTGTGTACATACACGTGCGTGCGTGTGTGTGTACATACATGTGCGTGCGTGTGTACATACGCGTGTGTGTATATACACGCGCGTGCGTGTGTATATACACGCGCGTGCGTGTACGTACGCGTGCGTGTACATACGCGTGTGCGCGCGTGTACATACGCGTGCGTGCGTGCGTGCGTGTACATACGCGTGCGTGTACATATGCGTGCGTGCGTGTGTACATACGCGTGCGTGCGTGTGTACATACACGTGCGTGCTTGCATGCGGACATATGCTTGCTTGCGTGCATACATACACGTGCGTGCGTGTGTGTACATGCACGTGCATGCGTATGTGTACATACACGTGCGTGCGTGTGTGTACATACACGTGCGTGTGTGTACATACACGTGCGTGCGTGTACATACACGTGCGTGCGTGTACATACACGTGCGTGCGTGCGTGTACATGTGCGTGCGTGTACATACGCGTGCGTGCGTGTACATACGCGTGCGTGCGTGTGCGTACATACGCGTGCATGCGTGTGCGTACATACACGTGCGTGCGTGTGCGTACATACGCGTGCGTGCATGTGTACATACGTGTGCGTGCGTACATACGCGTGCGTGCGTACATACGCGTGCGTGCGTGCGTGTACATACACGTGCATGCGTGCGTGTACATACGCGTGCATGCCTGCGTGTACATACGCGTGCGTGCGTGCGTGTGTACATACAGGTGCATGCGTGTGTGTGTACATACGCGTGCGTGCGTACATACGCGTGCATGCGTGTGTGTACATACGCTTGCGTGCGTGCATGCGTACATATGCGTGCATGTGTACATACACGTGCGTGCGTGTGTGTACATACACGTGCGTGCATGTGTGTACATACACGTGCATGCGTGTGTACATACACGTGTGTGTGTGTACATACACGTGCGTGCGTGTGTACATACACGTGCGTGCGTGTGTGTACATACACGTGCATGCGTGTGTGTACATACACGTGCCTGCGTGTACCTACACGTGCGTGCCTGCGTGTACCTACACGTGCGTGCCTGCGTGTACATACACATGCGTGCCTGCGTGTACATACGCGTGCGTGTGTACATACGCGTGCGTGCGTGTGTACATACGCGTGCGTGTGTACATACGCGTGCGTGCGTGTACATACGCATGCGTGTGTGTACATACGCGTGCTTGTGTGCGTGTACATACGCGTGCGTGCGTGTGTGTACATACGCGTGCGTGCGTGTGTACATACGCGTGCGTGCGTGTGTGTACATACGCGTGCGTGCGTGTGTACATATGCGTGCGTGCGTGTACATACGCTTGCTTGCGTGCACGTACATACTCGTGCGTGTGTGTGTACATACGCGTGCGTGCGTGTGTACATACGCGTGCATGCGTGTGTACATACGCGTGCGTGCGTGCGTACATACGCGTGCGTGCATGTGTACATACGTGTGCGTGCGTGCGTGTGTACATACGCGTGCGTGCATGTACGTACGCGTGCGTGCGTGTGTACATACGCGTGCGTGTGTACATATGCGTGCGTGCGTGAACATTCACGTGCGTGCGTGTGTGTACATACGCGTGCGTGCGTGTGTACATACGCATGCGTGCGTGTGTACATACGCGTGCGTGCGTGTGTGTACATACACGTGCGTGCGTGTACATACACGTGCGTGCGTGTACGTACACGTGCGTGCGTACATACGCGTGCGTGCTTGTACATACGCGTACGTGCGTGCGTGCATACATATGCGTGCGTGTGTGTACATACGCGTGCGTGCGAGCGTTTGAGTGTACATGTGCGTGCGTGTGTACATACGCGTGCATGCCTGTGTGTCCATATGCGTGCGTGCGTGTGTGTACCTACGCGTACGTGCGTGTGTACATAAGCGTGCGTGTGTGTGTGTACATGCGCGTGCGTGCTTGTGTACATACGCGTGAGTGCGTGTACATACGCGTGCGTGCGTGTACATACGCGTGCGTGCTTGCGTACATACGCGTGCGTGCGTGTGTACATACGCGTTTGTGCGTGTGTGTACATACGCGTGCATGCGTGTGTACATACCTGTGCCTGCTTGCGTGCGTACATACGCGTGCGTGCATGTACATACGCGTGCGTGCGTGCGTACATACGCGTGCGTGCATGCGTGCGTGCGTACATACGCGTGCTGGCGTGTACATACGCGTGCTTGCGTGCGTGTACATACGCGTGCGTGCGTACATACGTGTGCGTGCGTACATACGCGTGCGTGCGTGTACATACACGTGCATGAGTGCGTGTACATACGCGTGCGTGCCTGTGTGTACATACGCGTGCGTGCGTGTACATACACGTGTGTGCGTGTGTACATACACGTGCGTGCGTGTGTGTGTACATACGCGTGCGTGCGTACATACGCATGCGTGCGTGCGTGTACATACGCGTGCGTGCATGCGTACATACGCTTGCATGTGTACATACGCGTGCGTGCATGTGTGTACATACACGTGCGTGCGTATGTGTACCTACACGTGCGTGCGTGCGTGTACATACACATGCGTGCGTGTACATACGCGTGCGTGTGTACATACGCGTGCGTGTACATACGCGTGCTTGTGTGCATGTACATACGCGTGCGTGCGTGCGTGTACATACGCTTGCTTGCGTGCACGTACATACTCGTGCGTGCGTGTACATACGCGTGCGTGCGTGTGTGTACATACGCGTGCGTGCGTGCGTACATACGCGTGCGTACGTGCGTGCGTACATACGTGTGCTTGCTTGCGTGCGTACATACGTGTGCGTGCGTACATACGCGTGCGTGCATGCGTACATACGCGTGCGTGCATGTGTACATACGTGTGCGTGCGTGCGTGCTTACATACGCGTGCATGCATACGCGTGCGTGTGTACATACGCGTGCGTGCATGTACATACGCGTGCGTGCATGTGTGTACATGCACGTGCATGCGTGTGTACATACACGTGCGTGTGTACATACACGTGCGTGCGTGTACATACACGTGCATGCGTGCGTGTACATACGCGTTCGTGCGTGTACATACGCGTGCGTGCGTGTGTGTACATACACGTGCGTGCATGTGCGTGCGTACATACGCATGCGTGTACGCACACGTGCGTGCGTGCGTGTGCATATACGTTCGTGTGTGTGTGCATACACGTGCGTGCGTGTGTGTACATACACGTGCGTGCATGTGTGGGTACATACACGTGTGTGCGTGTGTGTACATACACGTGCGTGCGTGTGTACATACACGTGCGTGCTTGTGTACATACACGTGCGTGTGTGTGTACATACACGTGCATGCGTGTGTACATATACGTGCGTGCGTGTGTGTACATACGCGTGCATGCGTGTGTGTACATACGCGTGCATGCGTGTGTACATACGCGTGCGTGCGTGTGTATATACGCGTTCGTGCGTGTACATACGCGTGCGTGCGTGTGTACATACCCGTGCGTGCTTGCGTGCGTACATTCGCGTGCGTGCGTGCGTACATACGCGTGCGTGCGTGCGTACATGCGCGTGCGTGCGTACATGCGCGTGCGTGCGTGTACATACACGTGCGTGCGTGTACATACGCGTGCGTGTGTACATACGCGTGCGCGTGTGTATATACGCGTGCGTGCGTGTACATACGCATGCGTGCGTGTACATACGCGTGCGTGCGTGTGTACATAAGCGTGCGTGCGTGCGTACATACGCGTGCATGCGTGCATACGTGTGCGTGCGTGCGTGCATGTACATACGCGTGCGTGCGTGTACATACACGTGCGTGTGTTCATACGCGTGCGTGCGTGTGCGTGCGTGTGTACATACGTGTGCGTGCGTGCATGCATGTACATACATGTGCGTGCGTGCATGTACATACACGTGCGTGCATGTACATACGTGTGCGTGCGTGCGTACATACGCGCGCGTGCATGCGTGCGTACATACGCGCGCGTGTACATACGCGTGCGTGCGTGTGTACATACGCGTGCGTGCGTGTGTACATACGCGTGCGTGCGTATGCACATACGCGTGCGTGCGTGTACATACGCGTGAGTGCGTGTACATACGCGTGCGTGTGTACATACGCGTGCGTGCGTGCGTGTACATACGCGTGCGTGTACATACGCGTGTGTGCGTGTGTACATACGCGTGCGTGCGTGTGTACATACGCGTGCGTGCTTGCATGCGTACATATGCGTGCTTGCGTGCATACATACGCGTGCGTGCCTGTGTGTACATGCACGTGCATGCGTATGTGTACATACACGTGCGTGCGTGTGTGTACATACACGTGCTTGTGTGTACATACACGTGCGTGCGTGTACATACACGTTCGTGTACATACACGTGCGTGCGTGCGTGTACATGTGCGTGCGTGTACATATGCGTGCGTGCGTGTACATACGCGTGCGTGCGTGTGTGTACATACGCGTGCATGCGTGTGCGTACATACACGTGCGTGCGTGTGCGTACATACGCGTGCGTGCATGTGTACATACGTGTGCGTGCGTACATACGCGTGCGTGCGTACATACGCGTGCGTGCTTGCGTGTACATACACGTGCATGCGTGCGTGTACATACGCGTGCGTGCATGTACATACGCGTGCGTGCCTGCGTGTACATACGCGTGCGTGCGTGCGTGTGTACATACGCGTGCGTGCGTGTACATACACGTGTGTGCGTGTGTACATACAGGTGCATGCGTGTGTGTGTACATACGCGTGCGTGCGTACATACGCGTGCATGCGTGTGTGTACATACGCGTGCGTGCGTGCATGCGTACATATGCGTTCATGTGTACATACACGTGCGTGCGTGTGTCTACATACACGTGTGTGCGTGTGTACATACGCGTGAGTGCGTGTACATATGCGTGCGTGCGTGTACATACGAGTGCGTGCTTGCGTACATACGCGTGTGCGTGTGTACATACGCGTGCGTGCGTGCGTGTGTACATACGCGTGCGTGTGTGTACATACGCGTGCGTGCGTGCGTGTGTGCGTGTGTATATGCACCTGCGTGCGTGTGTACATACACGTGCGTGTGTGTACATACACGTCCGTGCGTGAGTGTACATACACGTGCGTGCGTGTGTGTGTACATACACGTGCGTGCGTGCGTGTACATACACGTGCGTGCGTGTGTGTGTGTGTGTGTGTGCATACACGTGCGTGCGTGTGTGTGTACATACACGTGCGTGCGTGTGTGGGTACATACACGTGCGTGCGTGTGTGTACATACACGTGCGTGCGTGTGTACATACACGTGCGTGCGTGTACATACGCGTGCGTGCGTGCGTGTACATACGCGTGCGTGCTTGCGTACATACGCGTTCGTGCGTGTGTACATACGCCTGCGTGCGTGTACATACCTGTGCGTGCTTGCGTGCGTACATACGCGTGCGTGCGTGCGTACATACGCACGCGTGCGTGCGTGCGTACATACGCGTGCGTGCGTGTGTGTACATACACGTGCGTGCGTGTGTGTGTGTACATACACGTGCATGTGTGCGTGTACATACACGTGCGTGCTTGTACATACACGTGCGTGCGTGTATATACACGTGCGTGCGTGTACATTCGCGTGCGTGTGTACATACGCGTGCGCGTGTATATACGCGTGCGTGCGTGTACATACGCGTGCGTGCGTGTACATACGCGTGCGTGCGTGTTTACATAAGCGTGCGTGCGTGTGTACATACGCGTGTGTATGTGTGCGTACATACGCGTGCGTGCGTGCATACGCGTGCGTGCGTACATACGCGTGTGTGCGTGTGTACATACGTGTGCTTGCGTGCGTGCATGTACATACACGTGCGTGCGTGCATGTACATACACGTGCGTGCGTGCATGTACATACACGTGCGTGCGTGCGTGTACATACATGTGCGTGCATGTACATGTGCGTGCGTGCGTACATACGCATGCGTGTACGCACACGTGCGTGCGTGCGTGTGCATACACGTTTGTGTGTGTGTGTGCATACACGTGCGTGCGTGTGTGTACATACACGTGCGTGCATGTGCGTGCGTACATACGCATGCGTGTACACACACGTGCGTGCGTGCGTGTGCATACACGTTCGTGTGTGTGTGCATACACGTGCGTGCGTGTGTGTACATACACGTGCGTGCATGTGTGGGTACATACACGTGTGTGCATGTGTGTACATACACGTGCGTGCGTGTGTACATACACGTGCGTGTGTGTACATACACGTGCATGCGTGTGTACATATACGTGCGTGCGTGTGTGTACATACGCATGCATGCGTGTGTACATACGCGTGCGTGCGTGTGTATATACGCGTTAGTGCGTGTGTACATACGCATGCGTGCGTGTACATACCCGTGCGTGCTTGCGTGCGTACATTCGCGTGCGTGCGTGCGTACATACGCGTGCGTGCGTGCGTACATGCGCGAGTGTGCGTACATACGCGTGCGTGTGTGTGTGTACATACACGTGCATGTGTGCGTGTACATACACGTGCGTGCGTGTACATACACGTGCGTGCGTGCGTGTACATACGCGTGCGTGTACATACGCGTGCGCGTGTATATACGCGTGCGTGCGTGTACATACGCATGCGTGCGTGTACATACGCGTGCGTGCGTGTGTACATAAGCGTGCGTGCGTGCGTACATACGCGTGCATGCGTGCATACGTGTGCGTGCGTGCGTGTACATACGCGTGCGTGCGTGTACATACACGTGCGTGTGTACATACGCGTGCGTGCGTGTGCGTGCGTGTGTACATACGTGTGCGTGCGTGCATGCATGTACATACATGTGCGTGCGTGCATGTACATACACGTGCGTGCGTGCGTGTACATACATTTGCGTGCATGTACATACGTGTGCGTGCGTGTACATACGCGTGAGTGCGTGTACATACGCGTGCGTGTGTTCATACGCGTGTGTACATACATGTGCATGCGTGTGTACATACACGTGTGTGCGTGTGTACATACACGTGCGTGCATGTGTGTACATCCACGTGCGTGCATGTGTGTGTACATACACGTGCGTGCGTGTGTGTGTACATACATGTGCGTGCGTGTGTACATACGCGTGTGTGTATATACACGCGCGTGCGTGTGTATATACACGCGCGTGCGTGTACGTACGCGTGCGTGTACATACGCGTGTGCGCGCGTGTACATACGCGTGCGTGCGTGCGTGTACATACGCGTGCGTGTACATATGCGTGCGTGCGTGTGTACATACGCGTGCGTGCGTGTGTACATACACGTGCGTGCTTGCATGCGGACATATGCTTGCTTGCGTGCATACATACACGTGCGTGCGTGTGTGTACATGCACGTGCATGCGTATGTGTACATACACGTGCGTGCGTGTGTGTACATACACGTGCGTGTGTGTACATACACGTGCGTGCGTGTACATACACGTGCGTGCGTGTACATACACGTGCGTGCGTGCGTGTACATACGCGTGCGTGCGTGTACATACGCGTGCGTGCGTGTGCGTACATACGCGTGCATGCGTGTGCGTACATACACGTGCGTGCGTGTGCGTACATACGCGTGCGTGCATGTGTACATACGTGTGCGTGCGTACATACGCGTGCGTGCGTACATACGCGTGCGTGCGTGCGTGTACATACACGTGCATGCGTGCGTGTACATACGCGTGCATGCCTGCGTGTACATACGCGTGCGTGCGTGCGTGTGTACATACAGGTGCATGCGTGTGTGTGTACATACGCGTGCGTGCGTACATACGCGTGCATGCGTGTGTGTACATACGCTTGCGTGCGTGCATGCGTACATATGCGTGCATGTGTACATACACGTGCGTGCGTGTGTGTACATACACGTGCGTGCATGTGTGTACATACACGTGCATGCGTGTGTACATACACGTGTGTGTGTGTACATACACGTGCGTGCGTGTGTACATACACGTGCGTGCGTGTGTGTACATACACGTGCATGCGTGTGTGTACATACACGTGCCTGCGTGTACCTACACGTGCGTGCCTGCGTGTACCTACACGTGCGTGCCTGCGTGTACATACACATGCGTGCCTGCGTGTACATACGCGTGCGTGTGTACATACGCGTGCGTGCGTGTGTACATACGCGTGCGTGTGTACATACGCGTGCGTGCGTGTACATACGCATGCGTGTGTGTACATACGCGTGCTTGTGTGCGTGTACATACGCGTGCGTGCGTGTGTGTACATACGCGTGCGTGCGTGTGTACATACGCGTGCGTGCGTGTGTGTACATACGCGTGCGTGCGTGTGTACATATGCGTGCGTGCGTGTACATACGCTTGCTTGCGTGCACGTACATACTCGTGCGTGTGTGTGTACATACGCGTGCGTGCGTGTGTACATACGCGTGCATGCGTGTGTACATACGCGTGCGTGCGTGCGTACATACGCGTGCGTGCATGTGTACATACGTGTGCGTGCGTGCGTGTGTACATACGCGTGCGTGCATGTACGTACGCGTGCGTGCGTGTGTACATACACGTGCGTGTGTACATACGCGTGCGTGTGTACATATGCGTGCGTGCGTGAACATTCACGTGCGTGCGTGTGTGTACATACGCGTGCGTGCGTGTGTACATACGCATGCGTGCGTGTGTACATACGCGTGCGTGCGTGTGTGTACATACACGTGCGTGCGTGTACATACACGTGCGTGCGTGTACGTACACGTGCGTGCGTACATACGCGTGCGTGCTTGTACATACGCGTACGTGCGTGCGTGCATACATATGCGTGCGTGTGTGTACATACGCGTGCGTGCGAGCGTTTGAGTGTACATGTGCGTGCGTGTGTACATACGCGTGCATGCCTGTGTGTCCATATGCGTGCGTGCGTGTGTGTACCTACGCGTACGTGCGTGTGTACATAAGCGTGCGTGTGTGTGTGTACATGCGCGTGCGTGCTTGTGTACATACGCGTGAGTGCGTGTACATACGCGTGCGTGCGTGTACATACGCGTGCGTGCTTGCGTACATACGCGTGCGTGCGTGTGTACATACGCGTTTGTGCGTGTGTGTACATACGCGTGCATGCGTGTGTACATACCTGTGCCTGCTTGCGTGCGTACATACGCGTGCGTGCATGTACATACGCGTGCGTGCGTGCGTACATACGCGTGCGTGCATGCGTGCGTGCGTACATACGCGTGCTGGCGTGTACATACGCGTGCTTGCGTGCGTGTACATACGCGTGCGTGCGTACATACGTGTGCGTGCGTACATACGCGTGCGTGCGTGTACATACACGTGCATGAGTGCGTGTACATACGCGTGCGTGCCTGTGTGTACATACGCGTGCGTGCGTGTACATACACGTGTGTGCGTGTGTACATACACGTGCGTGCGTGTGTGTGTACATACGCGTGCGTGCGTACATACGCATGCGTGCGTGCGTGTACATACGCGTGCGTGCATGCGTACATACGCTTGCATGTGTACATACGCGTGCGTGCATGTGTGTACATACACGTGCGTGCGTATGTGTACCTACACGTGCGTGCGTGCGTGTACATACACATGCGTGCGTGTACATACGCGTGCGTGTGTACATACGCGTGCGTGTACATACGCGTGCTTGTGTGCATGTACATACGCGTGCGTGCGTGCGTGTACATACGCTTGCTTGCGTGCACGTACATACTCGTGCGTGCGTGTACATACGCGTGCGTGCGTGTGTGTACATACGCGTGCGTGCGTGCGTACATACGCGTGCGTACGTGCGTGCGTACATACGTGTGCTTGCTTGCGTGCGTACATACGTGTGCGTGCGTACATACGCGTGCGTGCATGCGTACATACGCGTGCGTGCATGTGTACATACGTGTGCGTGCGTGCGTGCTTACATACGCGTGCATGCATACGCGTGCGTGTGTACATACGCGTGCGTGCATGTACATACGCGTGCGTGCATGTGTGTACATGCACGTGCATGCGTGTGTACATACACGTGCGTGTGTACATACACGTGCGTGCGTGTACATACACGTGCATGCGTGCGTGTACATACGCGTTCGTGCGTGTACATACGCGTGCGTGCGTGTGTGTACATACACGTGCGTGCATGTGCGTGCGTACATACGCATGCGTGTACGCACACGTGCGTGCGTGCGTGTGCATATACGTTCGTGTGTGTGTGTGCATACACGTGCGTGCGTGTGTGTACATACACGTGCGTGCATGTGTGGGTACATACACGTGTGTGCGTGTGTGTACATACACGTGCGTGCGTGTGTACATACACGTGCGTGCTTGTGTACATACACGTGCGTGTGTGTGTACATACACGTGCATGCGTGTGTACATATACGTGCGTGCGTGTGTGTACATACGCGTGCATGCGTGTGTGTACATACGCGTGCATGCGTGTGTACATACGCGTGCGTGCGTGTGTATATACGCGTTCGTGCGTGTACATACGCGTGCGTGTGTACATACGCGTGCGCGTGTGTATATACGCGTGCGTGCGTGTACATACGCATGCGTGCGTGTACATACGCGTGCGTGCGTGTGTACATAAGCGTGCGTGCGTGCGTACATACGCGTGCATGCGTGCATACGTGTGCGTGCGTGCGTGCATGTACATACGCGTGCGTGCGTGTACATACACGTGCGTGTGTTCATACGCGTGCGTGCGTGTGCGTGCGTGTGTACATACGTGTGCGTGCGTGCATGCATGTACATACATGTGCGTGCGTGCATGTACATACACGTGCGTGCATGTACATACGTGTGCGTGCGTGCGTACATACGCGCGCGTGCATGCGTGCGTACATACGCGCGCGTGTACATACGCGTGCGTGCGTGTGTACATACGCGTGCGTGCGTGTGTACATACGCGTGCGTGCGTATGCACATACGCGTGCGTGCGTGTACATACGCGTGAGTGCGTGTACATACGCGTGCGTGTGTACATACGCGTGCGTGCGTGCGTGTACATACGCGTGCGTGTACATACGCGTGTGTGCGTGTGTACATACGCGTGCGTGCGTGTGTACATACGCGTGCGTGCTTGCATGCGTACATATGCGTGCTTGCGTGCATACATACGCGTGCGTGCCTGTGTGTACATGCACGTGCATGCGTATGTGTACATACACGTGCGTGCGTGTGTGTACATACACGTGCTTGTGTGTACATACACGTGCGTGCGTGTACATACACGTTCGTGTACATACACGTGCGTGCGTGCGTGTACATGTGCGTGCGTGTACATATGCGTGCGTGCGTGTACATACGCGTGCGTGCGTGTGTGTACATACGCGTGCATTCGTGTGCGTACATACACGTGCGTGCGTGTGCGTACATACGCGTGCGTGCATGTGTACATACGTGTGCGTGCGTACATACGCGTGCGTGCGTACATACGCGTGCGTGCTTGCGTGTACATACACGTGCATGCGTGCGTGTACATACGCGTGCGTGCATGTACATACGCGTGCGTGCCTGCGTGTACATACGCGTGCGTGCGTGCGTGTGTACATACGCGTGCGTGCGTGTACATACACGTGTGTGCGTGTGTACATACAGGTGCATGCGTGTGTGTGTACATACGCGTGCGTGCGTACATACGCGTGCATGCGTGTGTGTACATACGCGTGCGTGCGTGCATGCGTACATATGCGTTCATGTGTACATACACGTGCGTGCGTGTGTCTACATACACGTGAGTGCGTGTGTACATACACGTGCGTGCGTGTGTGTACATACACATGTGTGTGTACATACACGTGCGTGCGTGTGTACAGACACGTGCGTGCGTGTGTGTACATACACGTGCATGCGTGTGTGTACATACACGTGCCTGCGTGTACCTACACGTGCGTGCCTGCGTGTACCTACACGTGCGTGCCTGCGTGTACATACACATGCGTGCGTGCGTGTACATACGCGTGCGTGTGTACATACGCGTGCGTGCATGTACATACGCGTGCGTGTGTACATACGCGTGCGTGCGTGTACATACGCGTGCGTGTGTACATACGCATGCTTGTGTGCGTGTACATACGCGTGCGTGCGTGTGTACATACGCATGCGTGCGTGTGTACATATGCGTGCGTGCGTGCGTGTACATACGCTTGCTTGCGTGCACGTACATACTCGTGCGTGCGTGTGTACATACGCGTGCGTGCGTGCGTACATACGCGTGCGTGCGTGCGTACATATGTGTGCTTGCGTGCGTGCGTACATACTTGTGCGTGCGTACACACGCGTGTGTGCGTGCGGACACGCATGCGTGCATGCGTGTGTACATACGCGTGCTTGCGTGCGTACATACGCGTGCGTGCATGTGTACATACGTGTGCGTGCGTGCGTGCGTGCTTACATACGCGTGCGTGTGTACATACGCGTGCGTGCATGTACGTACGCGTGCGTGCGTGTGTACATACACGTGCGTGTGTACATACGCGTGCGTGTGTACATATGCGTGCGTGCGTGTGCATGCGTGCGTGCGTACATACGCGTGCGTGCGTGTACCTATGCGTGCGTGCGTGTACATTCACGTGCGTGCGTGCGTGTACATACACGTGCGTGCGTGTACGTACACGTGCGTGCGTACATACGCGTGCGTGCGTGTACATACGCGTACGTGCGTGCGTGCATACATATGCGTGCGTGTGTACATACGCGTGCGTGCGAGCGTTTGAGTGTACATGTGCGTGCGTGTGTACATACGCGTGCGTGCCTGTGTGTCCATATGCGTGCGTGCGTGTGTGTACCTACGCGTACGTGCGTGTGTGTACATACGCGTGCGTGTGTGTGTGTACATGCGCGTGCGTGCTTGTGTACATACGCGTGAGTTCGTGTACATACGCGTGCGTGCGTGTACATACGCGTGCGTGCTTGCATACATACGCGTGCGTGCGTGTGTACATACGCGTTTGTGCGTGTGTACATACGCGTGCGTGCGTGTGTACATACCTGTGCCTGCTTGCGTGCGTACATACGCGTGCGTGCGTGCGTAGATACGCGTGCGTGCGTGCGTACATGCGCGTGCGTGCGTGCGTACATACGCGTGCGTGCGTGTGTGTACATACACGTGCGTGCGTGTGTGTACATACACGTGCATGTGTGCGTGTACATGCACGTGCGTGCGTGTACATACACGTGCGTGCGTGTACATGCGCATGCGTGTGTACATACGCGTGCGCGTGTGTATGTACGCGTGCGTGCGTGTACATACGCGTGCGTGCGTGTGTACATAAGCGTGCGTGCGTGTGTACATACCCGTGTGTACGTGTGCGTACATACGCGTGCGTACGTGCATACGCGTGCGTGCGTACATACGCGTGCATGCGTGCGTGCGTACATACGCGTGCGTGCGTGTACATACACGTGCGTGTGTACATGTGCGTGCGTGTGTACCTACGTGTGCGTGCGTGCATGTACATACGCGTGCGTGCGTGCGTGCGTACATACGCGTGCGTGCATGCGTGCGTGCGTACATACGCGTGCTGGCGTGTACATACGCGTGCTTGCGTGCGTGTACATACATGTGCGTGCGTGTGTACATACGCGTGCGTGCGTACATACGCGTGCGTGCGTACATACGCGTGCGTGCGTGCGTGTACATACGCGTGCGTGCGTGCGTGTACATACACGTGCATGCGTGCGTGTACATACGCGTGCGTGCCTGTGTGTACATACGCGTGCGTGCGTGTACATACACGTGCGTGCGTGTGTGTACATACGCGTGCGTGCGTACATACGCGTGCGTGCGTGCGTGTATATACGCGTGCGTGCATGCGTACATACGCGTGCATGTGTACATATGCGTGCGTGCGTGTGTGAACATACACGTTCGTGCGTATGTGTACATACACGTGCGTGCGTGTACATACACGTGCGTGTGTGTGTGTACATACACATGCGTGCGTGTACATACGCGTGCATGTGTACATACGCGTGCGTGTGTGTACATACGCGTGCGTGTACATACGCGTGCTTGTGTGCGTGTACATACGCGTGCGTGCGTGCGTGTACATACGCGTGCGTGCGTGTGTACATGTGCGTGCGTGCGTGTGTGTACATACGCTTGCTTGCGTGCACGTACATACTCGTGCGTGCGTGTGTACATACGCGTGCGTGCGTGTGTGTACATACGCGTGCGTGCGTGCGTACATACGCGTGCGTGCGTGCGTGCGTACATACGTGTGCTTGCGTGCGTGCGTACATACGTGTGCGTGCATACATACGCGTGCGTGCATGCGTACATACGCGTGCGTGCATGTGTACATACGTGTGCGTGCGTGCGTGCTTACATACGCGTGCGTGCATACGCGTGCGTGTGTACATACGCGTGCGTGCATGTACATACGCGTGCGTGCGTGTGTGTACATGCACGTGCATGCGTGTGTGTACATACACGTGCGTGTGTACATACACGTGCGTGCGTGTACATACACGTGCTTGCGTGCGTGTACATGTGCGTGCGTGTACATACGCGTGCGTGCGTGTACATACGCGTGCGTGCGTGTGCGTACATACGCGTGCGTGCGTGCGTACATACGCGTGCGTGCTTGTACATACACGTGCGTGCATGTGTACATACGCTTGCGTGCGTGTGTGTACATACGCCTGCGTGTGTGTACATACCCGTGCGTGCGTGCGTACATACGCGTGCGTGCGCACGTACGCGTGCGTGCGTGTACATATGCGTGCGTGCGTACATACACGTGCGTGCATACATACGCGTGCGTGCGTGTACATACGCGTGCGTGCGTGTACATACTCGTGCGTGCGTGCGTGTACATACGCGTGCGTGTGTACATACGCGTGCGTGCGTACATACACGTGCGTGCGTGTGCGTACATACGCGTGCGTGCATGTGTACATACGTGTGTGTGCGTACATACGCGTGCGTGCGTACATACGCGTGCGTGCGTGTACATACTCGTGCATGCGTGCGTGTACATACGCGTGCGTGCGTGCGTGTGTACATACGCGTGCGTGCGTGTACATACACGTGTGTGCGTGTGTACATACAGGTGCATGCGTGTGTGTGTACATACGCGTGCGTGCGTACATACGCGTGCATGCGTGTGTACATACGCGTGCGTGCGTGCATGCGTACATATGCGTGCATGTGTACATACACGTGCGTGTGTGTACATACACGTGCATGCGTGTGTACATATACGTGCGTGCGTGTGTACATACGCGTGCATGCGTGTGTACATACGCGTGTGTGCGTGTGTATATACGCGTTCGTGCGTGTGTACATACGCGTGCGTGCGTGTGTACATACCCGTGCGTGCTTGCGTGCGTACATACGCGTGCGTGCGTGCGTACATGCGCGTGCGTGCGTACATACGCGTGCGTGTGTGTGTGTACATACACGTGCATGTGTGCGTGTACATACACGTGCGTGCGTGTACATACACGTGCGTGCGTGTACATACGCGTGCGTGTGTACATACGCGTGCGCGTGTGTATATACGCGTGCGTGCGTGTACATACGCATGCGTGCGTGTACATACGCGTGCGTGCGTGTGTACATAAGCGTGCGTGCGTGCGTACATATGCGTGCATACGTGTGCGTGCGTGCGTGCGTGTACATACGCGTGCGTGCGCGTACATACACGTGCGTGTGTACATACGCGTGCGTGCGTGTGCGTGCGTGTGTACATACGTGTGCGTGCGTGCATGCATGTACATACATGTGCGTGCGTGCATGTACATACACGTGCGTGCGTGCGTGTACATACATGTGCGTGCATGTACATACGTGTGCGTGCGTGCGTACATACGCACGCGTGCATGCGTGCGTACATACGCGCGCGTGCATGCGTGCGTACATACGCGCCCGTGTACATACGCGTGCGTGCGTGTGTACATACGCGTGCGTGCGTGTGTACATACGCGTGCGTGCGTATGCACATACGCGTGCGTGCGTGTACATACGCGTGAGTGCGTGTACATACGCGTGCGTGTTCATACGCGTGCGTGCGTGTGTACATACGCGTGCGTGCCTGTGTGTCCATACGCGTGCGTGCGTGTGTGTACCTACGCGAGCGTGCGTGTGTGTACATAAGCGTGCGTGCGTGTGTACATACGCGTGCGTGCTTGTGTACATACGCGTGAGTGCGTGTACATACGCGTGCGTGCGTGTACATACGCGTGCGTGCTTGCGTACATACGCGTGTGCGTGTGTACATACGCGTGCGTGCGTGCGTGTGTACATACACGTGCGTGTGTGTACATACGCGTGCGTGTGTGCGTGTGTACATGCACCTGCGTGCGTGTGTACATACACGTGCGTGTGTGTACATACACGTCCGTGCGTGAGTGTACATACACGTGCGTGCGTGTGTGTGTACATACACGTGCGTGCGTGCATGTACATACACGTGCGTGCGTGTGTGTGTGTGCATACACGTGCGTGCGTGTGTGTGTACATACACGTGCGTGCGTGTGTGGGTACATACACGTGCGTGCGTGTGTGTACATACACGTGCGTGCGTGTGTACATACACGTGCGTGCGTGTACATACGCGTGCGTGCGTGTACATACGCGTGCGTGCTTGCGTACATACGTGTGCGTGCGTGTGTACATACGCCTGCGTGCGTGTACATACCTGTGCGTGCTTGCGTGCGTACATACGCGTGCGTGCGTGCGTACATACGCACGCGTGCGTGCGTGCGTACATACGCGTGCGTGCGTGTGTGTACATACACGTGCGTGCGTGTACATTCGCGTGCGTGTGTACATACGCGTGCGCGTGTGTATATACGCGTGCGTGCGTGTACATACGCGTGCGTGCGTGTACATACGCGTGCGTGCGTGTTTACATAAGCGTGCGTGCGTGTGTACATACGCGTGTGTATGTGTGCGTACATTCTCGTGCGTGCGTGCATACGCGTGCGTGCGTACATACGCGTGTGTGCGTGCGTGCGTACATACGCGTGCGTGCGTGCGTGTACATACACGTGCGTGTGTACATACGCGTGCGTGCGTGTGTACATACGTGTGCTTGCGTGCGTGCATGTACATACACGTGCGCGCGTGCATGTACATACACGTGCGTGCGTGCGTGTACATACATGTGCGTGCATGTACATGTGCGTGCGTGCGTACATACGCATGCGTGCATGCGTGGGTGCGAACATACGCGTGCGTGCGTGTACATACGCGTGCTTGCATGTAAATACGCGTGCGTGCGTGTGTACATACGCGTGCGTGCATACATACGCGTGCGTGCGTGTGTACATACGCGTGCGTGCGTGCCTCTGTACATATGCGTGCGTGCGTGTACATACGCGTGTGTGCATGCCTGCGTACATACGCGTGCGTGCGTACATACGCATGCGTGCGTACATACGCGTGCGTGCGTGCGTACATACGCGTGCGTGGTTGTACATACACGTGCGTGCGTGTGTACATACGCGTGCGTGTGTGTACATACGCCTGCGTGTGTGTACATACGCGTGCGTGTACGTACACGTGCGTGCGTACATACGCGTGCGTGCGTGTACATACGCGTGCGTGCGTGTACATACGCGTGCATGTGTGTACAAGCGTGCGTGCGTGCGTGTACATACGCGTGCGTGCATGCGTGCGTACATACACGTGCTTGCGTGCGTACATACGCGTGTGCGTGCGTACATACGCGTGCGTGCGTGTGTACATACGCGTGCGTGCTTGTACATACACGTGCGTGCGTGTGTACATACGCGTGCATGCGTGTGTGTACATACGCCTGCGTGTGTGTACATACCCGTGCGTGCGTGCGTACATACGCGTGCGTGCGCACATACGCGTGCGTGCCTGTACATATGTGTGCGTGCGTACATACACGTGCGTGCATACATACGCGTGCGTGCGTGTACATACGCGTGCGTGCGTGTACATACGCGTGCGTGCGTGCGTGTACATACGCGTGCGTGTGTGTACATACGCGTGCGTGCGTGTGTACATACACGTGCGTGCATGTACGTACACGTGCGTGCGTACATACGCGTGCGTGCGTGTACATACGCGTACGTGCGTGCGTGCATACATATGCGTGCGTGTGTGCGTACATCCGCGTGCGTGTGTACATACGCGTGCGTGCGAGCGTTTGAGTGTACATGTGCGTGCGTGTGTGTACATACGTGTGCGTGCCTGTGTGTCCATACGCGTGCGTGCGTGTGTACCTACGCGTGCGTGCGTGTGTGTACATAAGCGTGCGTGCGTGTGTGTACATACGAGTGCGTGCTTGTGTACATACGCGTGCGTGTGTACATACGCGTGTGTATATACACGCGCGTGCGTGTGTATATACACGTGCGTGTGTGTACGTACGCGTGCGTGTGTACATACGCGTGCGTGCGTGCGTGCGTACATACGCGTGCGTGCGTGCGTACATGCGCGTGCGTGCGTGCGTGCGTACATACACGTGCGTGCGTGCGTGTGCATACACGTTCGTGTGTGTGCATACACGTGCGTGCGTGTGTGTACATACACGTGCGTGCATGTGTGGGTACATACACGTGTGTGCGTGTGTGTACATACACGTGCATGCGTGTGTACATATACGTGCGTGCGTGTCTGTGTACATACGCGTGCATGCGTGTGTACATACGCGTGCGTGCGTGTGTATAAACGCGTTCGTGCGTGTGTACATACGCGTGCGTGCGTGTGTACATACCCGTGCGTGCTTGCGTGCGTACATGCGCGTGCGTGCGTGCGTGCGTACATACGCGTGCGTGCGTACATGCGCGTGCGTGCGTACATACGCATGCGTGTGTGTGTGTACATACACGTGCATGTGTGCGTGTACATACACGTGCGTGCGTGTACATACACGTGCGTGCGTGCGTGTACATACGCGTGCGTGTGTACATACGCGTGCGCGTGTGTATATACGCGTGCGTGCGTGTACATAGGCATGCGTGCGTGTACATACGCGTGCGTGCGTGTGTACATAAACGTGCATGCGTGCGTACATACACGTGCATGCGTGCATACGTGTGCGTGCGTGCGTGTACTTACACGTGCGTGTGTACATACGCGTGCGTGCGTGTGTGCGTGCGTGTACATACGTGTGCGTGCGTGCATGCATGTACATACATGTGCGTGCGTGCATGTACATACACGTGCGTGCGTGCGTGTACATACATGTGCGTGCATGTACATACGTGTGCGTGCGTGCGTACATACGCGCGCGTGCATGCGTGCGTACATACGCGCGCGTGTGTACATACGCGTGCGTGCGTGTGTACATACGCGTGCGTGCGTGTGTACATACGCGTGCGTGCGTATGCACATACGCGTGCGTGCGTGTACATACGCGTGAGTGCGTGTACATACGCGTGCGTGTGTTCATATGCGTGTGTACATACACGTGCGTGCGTGTGTACATACACGTGCGTGCATGTGTGTACATCCACGTGCGTGCATGTGTGTGTACATACACGTGCGTGCGTGTGTGTACATACATGTGCGTGCGTGTGTACATACGGGTGTGTGTATATACACGCGCGTGCGTGTGTATAGACACGTGCGTGTGTGTACGTACGCGTGCGTGTACATACGCGTGCGTGTGTACATACGCGTGCGTGCGTGCGTGCGTGTACATACGCGTGCGTGTACATACGCGTGCGTGCGTGTGTACATACGCGTGCGTGCGTGTGTACATACGCGTGCGTGCTTGCATGCGTACATATGCGTGCTTGCGTGCATACATACGCGTGCGTGCGTGTGTACATGCACGTGCATGCGTATGTGTACATACACCTGCGTGCGTGTGTGTACATACACGTGCGTGTGTGTACATACATGTGCATGCGTGTAAATACACGTGCGTGCGTGTACATACACGTGCGTGCGTGCGTGTACATGTGCGTGCGTGTACATACGCGTGCGTGCGTGTACATACGCGTGCGTGCGTGTGTACATACGCGTGCATGCGTGTGCGTACATACACGTGCGTGCGTGTGCGTACATACGCGTGCGTGCATGTGTACATACGTGTGCGTGCGTACATACGCGTGCGTGCGTACATATGCGTGGGTGCGTGTACATACACGTGCATGCGTGCGTGTACATACGCGTGCGTGCGTGTACATACGCGTGCGTGCCTGCGTGTACATACGCGTGCGTGCGTGCGTGTGTACATACGCGTGCGTGCGTAAAACGCGTGCATGCGTGTGTGTACATACGCGTGCGTGCGTTCATGCGTACATATGCGTGCATGTGTACATACACGTGCGTGCGTGTGTACATACACGTGCGTGCGTGTGTACATACACATGCGTGCGTGTGTACATACACGTGCGTGCGTGTGTACATACACGTGCGTGCGTGTGTGTACATACACGTGCATGCGTGTGTGTACATACACGTGCCTGCGTGTACCTACACGTGCGTGCGTGCGTGTGTACATACTCGTGCGTGCGTGTGTACATACGCGTTCGTGCGTGTGTACATACGCGTGCGTGCGTGCGTGTGTGTACATACGCGTGCGTGCGTGCGTACATACGCGTGCGTGCGTGCGTACATATGTGTGCTTGCGTGCGTGCGTACATACGTGTGCGTGCGTACACACACGTGTGTGCGTGCGGACACACGCATGCGTGCATGCGTGTGTACATACGCGTGCGTGCGTACATACGCGTGCGTGCATGTGTACATACGTGTGCGTGCGTGCGTGCTTACATACGCGTGCGTGTGTACATACGCGTGCGTGCATGTACGTACGCGTGCGTGCGTGTGTACATACACGTGCGTGTGTACATACGCGTGCGTGTGTATATATGCGTGAGTGCGTGTGCGTGAGTGCGTACATACGCGTGCGTGCGTGTACATATGCGTGCATGCGTGTACATTCACGTGCGTGCGTGTGTGTACATACGCGTGCGTGCGTGTGTGTACATACGCGTGCGTGCGTGTGTGTACATACACGTGCGTGCGTGTACGTATACGTGCGTGCGTACATACGCGTGCGTGCGTGTGCATACGCGTACGTGCGTGCGTGCATACATATGCGTGCGTGTGTGTACATACGTGTGCGTGCGAGAGTTTGAGTGTACATGTGCGTGCGTGTGTACGTACGCGTGCGTGCCTGTGTGTCCATATGCGTGCGTGCGTGTGTGTACCTTCGCGTACGTGCGTGTGTACATACGCGTGCGTGTGTGTGTGTACATGCGCGTGCGTGCTTGTGTACATACGCGTGCGTGCGTGTACATACTCGTGCGTGCGTGTACATACGCGTGCGTGCTTGCGTACATACGCGTGCGTGCGTGTGTACATACGCGTTTGTGCGTGTGTGTACATACGCGTGCGTGCGTGTGTACATACCTGTGCCTGCTTGCGTGCGTACATACGCGTGCGTGCGTGCGTGTACATACGCGTGCGTGCGTGTGTACATAAGCGTGCGTGCGTGTGTACATACGCGTGTGTACGTGTGCGTACATACGCGTGCGTGCGTGCATACGCGTGCGTGCGTACATACGCGTGCGTGCGTGCGTGCGTACATACGCGTGCGTGCGTGTACATACACGTGCGTGTGTACATACGCGTGCGTGCGTGTGTACCTACGTGTGCGTGCGTGCATGTACATACGCGTGCATGTGTGCCTACATACGCGTGCGTGCATGCGTGCGTGCGTACATACGCGTGCTGGCGTGTACATACGCGTGCTTGCGTGCGTGTACATACACGTGCGTGCGTGTACATACGCGTGCGTGCGTACATACACGTGCGTGCGTACATACGCGTGCGTGCGTGCGTGTACATACACGTGCATGCGTGCGTGTACATACGCGTGCGTGCATGTGTACATACGTGTGCGTGCGTGCGTGCTTACATACGCGTGCGTGCATACGCGTGCGTGCGTGTACATACGCGTGCGTGCTTGCGTACATACACGTGCGTGCGTGCGTGTACATGTGCGTGCGTGTACATACGCGTGCGTGCGTGTACATACGCGTGCGTGCGTGTGTACATACGTGTGTGCGTGCGTACATACGCGTGCGTGCGTGCGTACATACGCGTGCGTGCTTGTACATACACGTGCGTGCGTGTGTACATACGCGTGCGTGCGTGTGTGTACATACGCCTGCGCGTGTGTACATACCCGTGCGTGCGTGCGTACATACGCGTGCGTGCGCACGTACGCGTGCGTGCGTGTACATATGCGTGCATGCGTACATACACGTGCGTGCATACATACGCGTGCGTGCGTGTACATACGCGTGCGTGCGTGTACATACGCGTGCTTGCGTGCGTGTACATACGCGTGCGTGTGTGTACATACGCGTGCGTGCATGCGTACATACACGTGCGTGCATGTGTACATACGTGTGCGTGCGTACATACGCGTGCGTGCGTACATACGCGTGCGTGCGTGCGTGTACATACACGTGCATGCGTGCGTGTACATACGCGTGCGTGCCTGCGTGTACATACGCGTGCGTGCGTGCGTGTGTACATACGCGTGCGTGCGTGTACATACACGTGTGTGCGTGTGTACATACAGGTGCATGCGTGTGTGTGTACATACGCGTGCGTGCGTACATACGCGTGCATGCGTGTGTGTACATACGCGTGCGTGCGTGCATGCGTACATATGCGTGCATGTGTACATACACGTGCGTGTGTGTACATACACGTGCATGCGTGTGTACATATACGTGCGTGCGTGTGTGTACATACGCGTGCATGCATGTGTACATACGCGTGTGTGCGTGTGTATATACGCGTTCGTGCGTGTGTACATACTCGTGCGTGCGTGTGTACATACCCGTGCGTGCTTGCGTGCGTACATACGCGTGCGTGCGTGCGTGTGTGTACATACGCGTGCGTGCGTGCGTACATACGCGTGCGTGCGTGCGTACATATGTGTGCTTGCGTGCGTGCGTACATACGTGTGCGTGCGTACACACACGTGTGTGCGTGCGGACACACGCATGCGTGCATGCGTGTGTACATACGCGTGCGTGCGTACATACGCGTGCGTGCATGTGTACATACGTGTGCGTGCGTGCGTGCTTACATACGCGTGCGTGTGTACATACGCGTGCGTGCATGTACGTACGCGTGCGTGCGTGTGTACATACACGTGCGTGTGTACATACGCGTGCGTGTGTATATATGCGTGCGTGCGTGTGCGTGCGTGCGTACATACGCGTGCGTGCGTGTACATATGCGTGCATGCGTGTACATTCACGTGCGTGCGTGTGTGTACATACGCGTGCGTGCGTGTGTGTACATACGCGTGCGTGCGTGTGTGTACATACGCGTGCGTGCGTGTGTGTACATACACGTGCGTGCGTGTACGTACACGTGCGTGCGTACATACGCGTGCGTGCGTGTACATACGCGTACGTGCGTGCGTGCATACATATGCGTGCGTGTGTGTACATACGTGTGCGTGCGAGAGTTTGAGTGTACATGTGCGTGCGTGTGTACATACGCGTGCGTGCCTGTGTGTCCATATGCGTGCGTGCGTGTGTGTACCTTCGCGTACGTGCGTGTGTACATACGCGTGCGTGTGTGTGTGTACATGCGCGTGCGTGCTTGTGTACATACGCGTGAGTGCGTGTACATACGCGTGCGTGCGTGTACATACGCGTGCGTGCTTGCGTACATACGCGTGCGTGCGTGTGTACATACGCGTTTGTGCGTGTGTGTACATACGCGTGCGTGCGTGTGTACATACCTGTGCCTGCTTGCGTGCGTACATACGCGTGCGTGCGTGCGTGTACATACGCGTGCGTGCGTGTGTACATAAGCGTGCGTGCGTGTGTACATACGCGTGTGTACGTGTGCGTACATACGCGTGCGTGCGTGCATACGCGTGCGTGCGTACATACGCGTGCGTGCGTGCGTGCGTGTGCGTGCGTGCGTACATACGCGTGCGTGCGTGTACATATGCGTGCATGCGTGTACATTCACGTGCGTGCGTGTGTGTACATACGCGTGCGTGCGTGTGTGTACATACGCGTGCGTGCGTGCGTGCGTACATACGCGTGCGTGCGTGTACATACACGTGCGTGTGTACATACGCGTGCGTGCGTGTGTACCTACGTGTGCGTGCGTGCATGTACATACGCGTGCATGTGTGCCTACATACGCGTGCGTGCATGCGTGCGTGCGTACATACGCGTGCTGGCGTGTACATACGCGTGCTTGCGTGCGTGTACATACACGTGCGTGCGTGTGTACATACGCGTGCGTGCGTACATACACGTGCGTGCGTACATACGCGTGCGTGCGTGCGTGTACATACACGTGCATGCGTGCGTGTACATACGCGTGCGTGCATGTGTACATACGTGTGCGTGCGTGCGTGCTTACATACGCGTGCGTGCATACGCGTGCGTGCGTGTACATACGCGTGCGTGCTTGCGTACATACACGTGCGTGCGTGCGTACATACGCGTGCGTGCTTGTACATACACGTGCGTGCGTGTGTACATACGCGTGCGTGCGTGTGTGTACATACGCCTGCGCGTGTGTACATACCCGTGCGTGCGTGCGTACATACGCGTGCGTGCGCACGTACGCGTGCGTGCGTGTACATATGCGTGCATGCGTACATACACGTGCGTGCATACATACGCGTGCGTGCGTGTACATACGCGTGCGTGCGTGTACATACGCGTGCTTGCGTGCGTGTACATACGCGTGCGTGTGTGTACATACGCGTGCGTGCATGCGTACATACACGTGCGTGCATGTGTACATACGTGTGCGTGCGTACATACGCGTGCGTGCGTACATACGCGTGCGTGCGTGCGTGTACATACACGTGCATGCGTGCGTGTACATACGCGTGCGTGCCTGCGTGTACATACGCGTGCGTGCGTGCGTGTGTACATACGCGTGCGTGCGTGTACATACACGTGTGTGCGTGTGTACATACAGGTGCATGCGTGTGTGTGTACATACGCGTGCGTGCGTACATACGCGTGCATGCGTGTGTGTACATACGCGTGCGTGCGTGCATGCGTACATATGCGTGCATGTGTACATACACGTGCGTGTGTGTACATACACGTGCATGCGTGTGTACATATACGTGCGTGCGTGTGTGTACATACGCGTGCATGCATGTGTACATACGCGTGTGTGCGTGTGTATATACGCGTTCGTGCGTGTGTACATACTCGTGCGTGCGTGTGTACATACCCGTGCGTGCTTGCGTGCGTACATACGCGTGCGTGCGTGCGTACATGCGCGTGCGTGCGTACATACGCGTGCGTGTGTGTGTGTACATGCACGTGCATGTGTGCGTGTACATACACGTGCGTGCGTGTACATACACGTGCGTGTGTGCGTGTACATACACGTGCGTGCGTGTACATACACGTGCGTGCGTGTACATACGCGTGCGTGTGTACATACGCGTGCGCGTGTGTATATACGCGTGCGTGCGTGTACATACGCATGTGTGCGTGTACATACGCGTGCGTGCGTGTGTACATAAGCTTGCGTGCGTGCGTACATATGTGTGCATACGTGTGCGTGCGTGCGTGCGTGTACATACGCGTGCGTGCGTGTACATACACGTGCGTGTGTACATACGCGTGCGTGCGTGTGTGCGTGCGTGTGTACATCCGTGTGCGTGCGTGCATGCATGTACATACATGTGCGTGCGTGCATGTACATACACGTGCGTGCGTGCGTGTACATACATGTGCGTGCATGTACATACGTGTGCGTGCGTGCGTACATACGCGCGCGTGCATGCGTGCGTACATACGGGCGCGTATGCACATACGCGTGCGTGCGTGTACATACGCGTGAGTGCGTGTACATACGCGTGCGTGTGTTCATACGCGTGCGTGCGTGTGTACATACGCGTGCGCGTGTGTGTACATACACGTGTGTGCGTGTACATACACGTGCGTGCGTGTGTGTACATCCACGTGCGTGCATGTGTGTGTACATACACGTGCGTGCTTGTGTGTGTACATACATGTCCGTGCGTGTGTGTACCTACGCGAGCGTGCGTGTGTGTACATAAGCGTGCGTGCGTGTGTACATACGCGTGCGTGCTTGTGTACATACGCGTGTGTGTGTATATACACGCGCGTGCGTGTGTATATACACGTGCGTGTGTGTACGTACGCGTGCGTGTACATACGCGTGTGCGCGCGTGTACATACGCGTGCGTGTGTACCTACGCGTGCGTGCGTGTGTGTACATAAGCGTGCGTGCGTGTGTGTACATACGAGTGCGTGCTTGTGTACATACGCGTGAGTGCGTGTACATACGCGTGCGTGCGTGTACATACGCGTGCGTGCTTGCGTACATACGCGTGCGTGCGTGTGTACATACGCGTGTGTGTATATACACGCGCGTGCGTGTGTATATACACGTGCGTGTGTGTACGTACGCGTGCGTGTACATACGCGTGTGCGCGCGTGTACATACGCGTGCGTGTGTACATACGCATGCGTGCGTGCGTGCGTACATACGCGGGCGTGCGTGCATACATGCGCGTGCGTGCGTGCGTACATACACGTGCGTGCGTGCGTGTGCATACACGTTCGTGTGTGTGCATACACGTGCGTGCGTGTGTGTACATACACGTGCGTGCATGTGTGGGTACATACACGTGTGTGCGTGTGTGTACATACACGTGCGTGCGTGTGTACATACACGTGCGTGCGTGTGTACATACACGTGCGTGTGTGTGTACATACACGTGCATGCGTGTGTACATATACGTGCGTGCGTGTGTGTGTGTGTACACACGCGTGCATGCGTGTGTACATACGCGTGCGTGCGTGTGTATAAACGCGTTCGTGCGTGTGTAAATACACGTGTGTGCGTGTGTACATACAGGTGCATGCGTGTGTGTGTACATTCGCGTGCGTGCGTACATACGCGTGCATGCGTGTGTGTACATACACGTGCGTGCGTGTGTGTACATACATGTGCGTGCGTGTGTACATACGCGTGTGTGTATATACACGCGCGTGCGTGTGTATAGACACGTGCGTGTGTGTATGTACGCGTGCGTGTACATACGCGTGCGTGTGTACATACGCGTGCGTGCGTGCGTGCGTGTACATACGCGTGCGTGTACATACGCGTGCGTGCGTGTACATACGCGTGCGTGCGTGTGTACATACGCGTGCGTGCTTGCATGCGTACATATGCGTGCTTGCGTGCATACATACGCGTGCGTGCGTGTGTGTACATGCACGTGCATGCGTATGTGTACATACACGTGCGTGCGTGTGTGTACATACACGTGCGTGTGTGTACATACACGTGCATGCGTGTAAATACACGTGCGTGCGTGTACATACACGTGCGTGCGTGCGTGTACATGTGCGTGCGTGTACATACGCGTGCGTGCGTGTACATACGCGTGCGTGCGTGTGTACATACGCGTGCATGCGTGTGCGTACATACACGTGCGTGCGTGTGCGTACATACGCGTGCGTGCATGTGTACATACGTGTGCGTGCGTACATACGCGTGCGTGCGTACATACGCGTGCGTGCGTGTACATACACGTGCATGCGTGCGTGTACATACGCGTGCGTGCGTGTACATACGCGTGCGTGCCTGCGTGTACATACGCGTGCGTGCGTGCGTGTGTACATACGCGTGCGTGCGTGTAAATACACGTGTGTGCGTGTGTACATACAGGTGCATGCGTGTGTGTGTACATACGCGTGCGTGCGTACATACGCGTGCATGCGTGTGTGTAAATACGCGTGCGTGCGTTCATGCGTACATATGCGTGCATGTGTACATACACGTGCGTGCGTGTGTACATACACGTGCGTGTGTACATACACGTGCGTGTGTGTGTACATACACGTGCGTGCGTGTGTACATACACATGCGTGCGTGTGTGTACATACACGTGCATGCGTGTGTGTACATACACGTGCCTGCGTGTACCTACACGTGCGTGCGTGCGTGTACATACGCGTGCGTGTGTACATACGCGTGCGTGCGTGTGTACATACGCGTGCGTGCGTGTGTACATACGCGTGCGTGCGTGTACATACGCGTGCGTGTGTGTACATACGCGTGCTTGTGTGCGTGTACATACGCGTGCGTGCGTGTGTGTACATACGCGTGCGTGCGTGTGTACATATGCGTGCGTGCGTGCGTGTACATACGCTTGCTTGCGTGCACGTACATACTCGTGCGTGCGTGTGTACATACGCGTGCGTGCGTGTGTACATACGCGTGCGTGCGTGTGTATATACGCGTGCGTGCGTGTGTGTACATACGCGTGCGTGCGTGCGTACATACGCGTGCGTGCGTGCGTACATATGTGTGCTTGCGTGCGTGCGTACATACGTGTGCGTGCGTACACACGTGTGTGCGTGCGGACACACGCATGCATGCATGCGTGTGTACATACGCGTGCGTGCGTACATACGCGTGCGTGCATGTGTACATACGTGTGCGTGCGTGCGTGCTTACATACGCGTGCGTGTGTACATACGCGTGCGTGCATGTACGTACGCGTGCGTGCGTGTGTACATACACGTGCGTGTGTACATACGCGTGCGTGTGTATATATGCGTGCGTGCGTGTGCATGCGTGCGTGCGTACATACGCGTGCGTGCGTGTACATATGCGTGCATGCGTGTACATTCACGTGCGTGCGTGTGTACATACGCGTGCGTGTGTACATACGCGTGCGTGCGTGTGTGTACATACGCGTGCGTGCGTGTGAGTACATACACGTGCGTGCGTGTACATACACGTGCATGCGTGTACGTACACGTGCGTGCGTACATACGCGTGCGTGCGTGTACATACGCGTACGTGCGTGCGTGCATACATATGCGTGCGTGTGTGTACATACGCGTGCGTGCGAGCGTTTGAGTGTACATGTGCGTGCGTGTGTATATACTCGTGCGTGCCTGTGTGTCCATATGCGTGCGTGCGTGTGTGTACCTACGCGTACGTGCGTGTGTACATACGCGTGAGTGCGTGTACATACGCGTGCGTGCGTGTACATACGCGTGCGTGCTTGCGTACATACGCGTGCGTGCGTGTGTACATACCTGTGCCTGCTTGCGTGCGTACATACGCGTGCGTGCGTGCGTGTACATACGCGTGCGTGCGTGTGTACATAAGCGTGCGTGCGTGTGTACATACGCGTGTGTACGTGTACATACGTGCGTGTGTGCGTACATACGCGTGCGTGCGTGCGTGCGTACATACGCGTGCGTGCGTGTACATACACGTGCGTGTGTACATACGCGTGCGTGCGTGTGTACCTACGTGTGCGTGCGTGCATGTACATACGCGTGCATGCGTGCGTACATACGCGTGCGTGCATGCGTGCGTGCGTACATACGCGTGCTGGCGTGTACATACGCGTGCTTGCGTGCGTGTACATACACGTGCGTGCGTGTGTACATACGCGTGCGTGCGTACATACACGTGCGTGCGTACATACGCGTGCGTGCGTGCGTGTACATACACGTGCATGCGTGCGTGTACATACGCGTGCGTGCCTGTGTGTACATACGCGTGCGTGCGTGTACATACACGTGTGTGCGTGTGTACATACACGTGCGTGCGTGTGTGTGTACATACGTGTGCGTGCGTACATACGCGTGCGTGCGTGCGTGTACATACGCGTGCGTGCATGCGTACATACGCGTGCATGTGTACATATGCGTGCGTGCGTGTGTGTACATACACGTGCGTGCGTATGTGTACATACACGTGCGTGCGTGTACATACACGTGCGTGTGTGTGTGTGTACATACACGTGCGTGTGTGTGTGTACATACACGTGCGTGCGTGTGTACATACACGTGCGTGCGTGTGTGTACATACACGTGCGTGCGTGTGTGTACATACACGTGCATGCGTGTACCTACACGTGCGTGCGTGCGTGTACATACACATGCGTGCGTGTACATACGCGTGCATGTGTACATACGCGTGCGTGTGTGTACATACGCGTGCGTGTACATACGCGTGCTTGTGTGCGTGTACATACGCGTGCGTGCGTGCGTGTACATACGCGTGCGTGCGTGTGTACATGTGCGTGCGTGCGTGCGTGTACATACGCTTGCTTGCGTGCACGTACATACTCGTGCGTGCGTGTGTACATACGCGTGCGTGCGTGTGTGTACATACGCGTGCGTGCGTGCGTACATACGCGTGCGTGCGTGCGTGCGTACATACGTGTGCTTGCGTGCGTGCGTACATACGTGTGCGTGCGTACATACGCGTGCGTGCATGCGTACATACGCGTGCATGCATGTGTACATACGTGTGCGTGCGTGCGTGCTTACATACGCGTGCGTGCATACGCGTGCGTGCGTGTACATACGCGTGCGTGCTTGCGTACATACGCGTGCGTGCGTGTGTGTACATGCACGTGCATGCGTGTGTGTACATACACGTGCGTGTGTACATACACGTCCGTGCGTGTACATACACGTGCGTGCGTGCGTGTACATGTGTGTGCGTGTACATACGCGTGCGTGCGTGTACATACGCGTGCGTGCGTGTGTACATACGCGTGTGCGTGCGTACATACTCGTGCGTGCGTGCGTACATACGCGTGCGTGCTTGTACATACACGTGCGTGCGTGTGTACATACGCGTGCGTGCGTGTGTGTACATACGCCTGCGTGTGTGTACATACCCGTGCGTGCGTGCGTACATACGCGTGCGTGCGCACGTACGCGTGCGTGCGTGTACATATGCGTGCGTGCGTACATACACGTGCGTGCATACATACGCGTGCGTGCGTGTACATACGCGTGCGTGCGTGTACATACGCGTGCGTGCGTGCGTGCGTGTACATACGCGTGCGTGTGTGTACATACGCGTGCGTGCGTGCGTACATACACGTGCGTGCGTGTGCGTACATACGCGTGCGTGCATGTGTACATACGTGTGCGTGCGTACATACGCGTGCGTGCGTACATACGCGTGCGTGCGTGCGTGTACATACACGTGCATGCGTGCGTGTACATACGCGTGCGTGCCTGCGTGTACATACGCGTGCGTGCGTGCGTGTGTACATACGCGTGCGTGCGTGTACATACACGTGTGTGCGTGTGTACATACAGGTGCATGCGTGTGTGTGTACATACGCGTGCGTGCGTACATACGCCTGCATGCGTGTGTGTACATACGCGTGCGTGCGTGCATGCGTACATATGCGTGCATGTGTACATACACGTGCGTGTGTGTACATACACGTGCATGCGTGTGTACATATACGTGCGTGCGTGTGTGTACATACGCGTGCATGCGTGTGTACATACGCGTGTGTGCGTGTGTATATGCGCGTTCGTGCGTGTGTACATACGCGTGCGTGCGTGTGTACATACCCGTGCGTGCTTGCGTGCGTACATACGCGTGCGTGCGTGCGTACATGCGCGTGCGTGCGTACATACGCGTGCGTGTGTGTGTACATGCACGTGCATGTGTGCGTGTACATACACGTGCGTGCGTGTACATACACGTGCGTGCGTGTACATACGCGTGCGTGTGTACATACGCGTGCGCGTGTGTATATACGCGTGCGTGCGTGTACATACGCATGCGTGCGTGTACATACGCGTGCGTGCGTGTGTACATAAGCTTGCGTGCGTGCGTACATGTGTGCATACGTGTGCGTGCGTGCGTGCGTGTACATACGCGTGCGTGTGTGTACATACGCGTGCGTGCGTGTGTACATACACGTGCGTGCATGTACGTACACGTGCGTGCGTACATACGCGTGCGTGCGTGTACATACGCGTACGTGCGTGCGTGCATACATATGCGTGCGTGTGTGCGTACATCCGCGTGCGTGTGTACATACGCGTGCGTGCGAGCGTTTGAGTGTACATGTGCGTGCGTGTGTGTACATACGTGTGCGTGCCTGTGTGTCCATACGCGTGCGTGCGTGTGTACCTACGCGTGCGTGCGTGTGTGTACATAAGCGTGCGTGCGTGTGTGTACATACGAGTGCGTGCTTGTGTACATACGCGTGCGTGTGTACATACGCGTGTGTGTATATACACGCGCGTGCGTGTGTATATACACGTGCGTGTGTGTACGTACGCGTGCGTGTGTACATACGCGTGCGTGCGTGCGTGCGTACATACGCGTGCGTGCGTGCGTACATGCGCGTGCGTGCGTGCGTGCGTACATACACGTGCGTGCGTGCGTGTGCATACACGTTCGTGTGTGTGCATACACGTGCGTGCGTGTGTGTACATACACGTGCGTGCATGTGTGGGTACATACACGTGTGTGCGTGTGTGTACATACACGTGCATGCGTGTGTACATATACGTGCGTGCGTGTCTGTGTACATACGCGTGCATGCGTGTGTACATACGCGTGCGTGCGTGTGTATAAACGCGTTCGTGCGTGTGTACATACGCGTGCGTGCGTGTGTACATACCCGTGCGTGCTTGCGTGCGTACATGCGCGTGCGTGCGTGCGTGCGTACATACGCGTGCGTGCGTACATGCGCGTGCGTGCGTACATACGCATGCGTGTGTGTGTGTACATACACGTGCATGTGTGCGTGTACATACACGTGCGTGCGTGTACATACACGTGCGTGCGTGCGTGTACATACGCGTGCGTGTGTACATACGCGTGCGCGTGTGTATATACGCGTGCGTGCGTGTACATAGGCATGCGTGCGTGTACATACGCGTGCGTGCGTGTGTACATAAACGTGCATGCGTGCGTACATACACGTGCATGCGTGCATACGTGTGCGTGCGTGCGTGTACTTACACGTGCGTGTGTACATACGCGTGCGTGCATGTGTGCGTGCGTGTACATACGTGTGCGTGCGTGCATGCATGTACATACATGTGCGTGCGTGCATGTACATACACGTGCGTGCGTGCGTGTACATACATGTGCGTGCATGTACATACGTGTGCGTGCGTGCGTACATACGCGCGCGTGCATGCGTGCGTACATACGCGCGCGTGTGTACATACGCGTGCGTGCGTGTGTACATACGCGTGCGTGCGTGTGTACATACGCGTGCGTGCGTATGCACATACGCGTGCGTGCGTGTACATACGCGTGAGTGCGTGTACATACGCGTGCGTGTGTTCATATGCGTGTGTACATACACGTGCGTGCGTGTGTACATACACGTGCGTGCATGTGTGTACATCCACGTGCGTGCATGTGTGTGTACATACACGTGCGTGCGTGTGTGTACATACATGTGCGTGCGTGTGTACATACGGGTGTGTGTATATACACGCGCGTGCGTGTGTATAGACACGTGCGTGTGTGTACGTACGCGTGCGTGTACATACGCGTGCGTGTGTACATACGCGTGCGTGCGTGCGTGTACATACGCGTGCGTGTACATACGCGTGCGTGCGTGTGTACATACGCGTGCGTGCGTGTGTACATACGCGTGCGTGCTTGCATGCGTACATATGCGTGCTTGCGTGCATACATACGCGTGCGTGCGTGTGTACATGCACGTGCATGCGTATGTGTACATACACCTGCGTGCGTGTGTGTACATACACGTGCGTGTGTGTACATACATGTGCATGCGTGTAAATACACGTGCGTGCGTGTACATACACGTGCGTGCGTGCGTGTACATGTGCGTGCGTGTACATACGCGTGCGTGCGTGTACATACGCGTGCGTGCGTGTGTACATACGCGTGCATGCGTGTGCGTACATACACGTGCGTGCGTGTGCGTACATACGCGTGCGTGCATGTGTACATACGTGTGCGTGCGTACATACGCGTGCGTGCGTACATATGCGTGGGTGCGTGTACATACACGTGCATGCGTGCGTGTACATACGCGTGCGTGCGTGTACATACGCGTGCGTGCCTGCGTGTACATACGCGTGCGTGCGTGCGTGTGTACATACGCGTGCGTGCGTAAAACGCGTGCATGCGTGTGTGTACATACGCGTGCGTGCGTTCATGCGTACATATGCGTGCATGTGTACATACACGTGCGTGCGTGTGTACATACACGTGCGTGCGTGTGTACATACACATGCGTGCGTGTGTACATACACGTGCGTGCGTGTGTACATACACGTGCGTGCGTGTGTGTACATACACGTGCATGCGTGTGTGTACATACACGTGCCTGCGTGTACCTACACGTGCGTGCGTGCGTGTGTACATACTCGTGCGTGCGTGTGTACATACGCGTTCGTGCGTGTGTACATACGCGTGCGTGCGTGCGTGTGTGTACATACGCGTGCGTGCGTGCGTACATACGCGTGCGTGCGTGCGTACATATGTGTGCTTGCGTGCGTGCGTACATACGTGTGCGTGCGTACACACACGTGTGTGCGTGCGGACACACGCATGCGTGCATGCGTGTGTACATACGCGTGCGTGCGTACATACGCGTGCGTGCATGTGTACATACGTGTGCGTGCGTGCGTGCTTACATACGCGTGCGTGTGTACATACGCGTGCGTGCATGTACGTACGCGTGCGTGCGTGTGTACATACACGTGCGTGTGTACATACGCGTGCGTGTGTATATATGCGTGAGTGCGTGTGCGTGAGTGCGTACATACGCGTGCGTGCGTGTACATATGCGTGCATGCGTGTACATTCACGTGCCTGCGTGTGTGTACATACGCGTGCGTGCGTGTGTGTACATACGCGTGCGTGCGTGTGTACATACACGTGCGTGCGTGTACGTACACGTGCGTGCGTACATACGCGTGCGTGCGTGTGCATACGCGTACGTGCGTGCGTGCATACATATGCGTGCGTGTGTGTACATACGTGTGCGTGCGAGAGTTTGAGTGTACATGTGCGTGCGTGTGTACATACGCGTGCGTGCCTGTGTGTCCATATGCGTGCGTGCGTGTGTGTACCTTCGCGTACGTGCGTGTGTACATACGCGTGCGTGTGTGTGTGTACATGCGCGTGCGTGCTTGTGTACATACGCGTGCGTGCGTGTACATACGCGTGCGTGCGTGTACATACGCGTGCGTGCTTGCGTACATACGCGTGCGTGCGTGTGTACATACGCGTTTGTGCGTGTGTGTACATACGCGTGCGTGCGTGTGTACATACCTGTGCCTGCTTGCGTGCGTACATACGCGTGCGTGCGTGCGTGTACATACGCGTGCGTGCGTGTGTACATAAGCGTGCGTGCGTGTGTACATACGCGTGTGTACGTGTGCGTACATACGCGTGCGTGCGTGCATACGCGTGCGTGCGTACATACGCGTGCGTGCGTGCGTGCGTACATACGCGTGCGTGCGTGTACATACACGTGCGTGTGTACATACGCGTGCGTGCGTGTGTACCTACGTGTGCGTGCGTGCATGTACATACGCGTGCATGTGTGCCTACATACGCGTGCGTGCATGCGTGCGTGCGTACATACGCGTGCTGGCGTGTACATACGCGTGCTTGCGTGCGTGTACATACACGTGCGTGCGTGTACATACGCGTGCGTGCGTACATACACGTGCGTGCGTACATACGCGTGCGTGCGTGCGTGTACATACACGTGCATGCGTGCGTGTACATACGCGTGCGTGCATGTGTACATACGTGTGCGTGCGTGCGTGCTTACATACGCGTGCGTGCATACGCGTGCGTGCGTGTACATACGCGTGCGTGCTTGCGTACATACACGTGCGTGCGTGCGTGTACATGTGCGTGCGTGTACATACGCGTGCGTGCGTGTACATACGCGTGCGTGCGTGTGTACATACGTGTGTGCGTGCGTACATACGCGTGCGTGCGTGCGTACATACGCGTGCGTGCTTGTACATACACGTGCGTGCGTGTGTACATACGCGTGCGTGCGTGTGTGTACATACGCCTGCGCGTGTGTACATACCCGTGCGTGCGTGCGTACATACGCGTGCGTGCGCACGTACGCGTGCGTGCGTGTACATATGCGTGCATGCGTACATACACGTGCGTGCATACATACGCGTGCGTGCGTGTACATACGCGTGCGTGCGTGTACATACGCGTGCTTGCGTGCGTGTACATACGCGTGCGTGTGTGTACATACGCGTGCGTGCATGCGTACATACACGTGCGTGCATGTGTACATACGTGTGCGTGCGTACATACGCGTGCGTGCGTACATACGCGTGCGTGCGTGCGTGTACATACACGTGCATGCGTGCGTGTACATACGCGTGCGTGCCTGCGTGTACATACGCGTGCGTGCGTGCGTGTGTACATACGCGTGCGTGCGTGTACATACACGTGTGTGCGTGTGTACATACAGGTGCATGCGTGTGTGTGTACATACGCGTGCGTGCGTACATACGCGTGCATGCGTGTGTGTACATACGCGTGCGTGCGTGCATGCGTACATATGCGTGCATGTGTACATACACGTGCGTGTGTGTACATACACGTGCATGCGTGTGTACATATACGTGCGTGCGTGTGTGTACATACGCGTGCATGCATGTGTACATACGCGTGTGTGCGTGTGTATATACGCGTTCGTGCGTGTGTACATACTCGTGCGTGCGTGTGTACATACCCGTGCGTGCTTGCGTGCGTACATACGCGTGCGTGCGTGCGTGTGTGTACATACGCGTGCGTGCGTGCGTACATACGCGTGCGTGCGTGCGTACATATGTGTGCTTGCGTGCGTGCGTACATACGTGTGCGTGCGTACACACACGTGTGTGCGTGCGGACACACGCATGCGTGCATGCGTGTGTACATACGCGTGCGTGCGTACATACGCGTGCGTGCATGTGTACATACGTGTGCGTGCGTGCGTGCTTACATACGCGTGCGTGTGTACATACGCGTGCGTGCATGTACGTACGCGTGCGTGCGTGTGTACATACACGTGCGTGTGTACATACGCGTGCGTGTGTATATATGCGTGCGTGCGTGTGCGTGCGTGCGTACATACGCGTGCGTGCGTGTACATATGCGTGCATGCGTGTACATTCACGTGCGTGCGTGTGTGTACATACGCGTGCGTGCGTGTGTGTACATACGCGTGCGTGCGTGTGTGTACATACGCGTGCGTGCGTGTGTGTACATACACGTGCGTGCGTGTACGTACACGTGCGTGCGTACATACGCGTGCGTGCGTGTACATACGCGTACGTGCGTGCGTGCATACATATGCGTGCGTGTGTGTACATACGTGTGCGTGCGAGAGTTTGAGTGTACATGTGCGTGCGTGTGTACATACGCGTGCGTGCCTGTGTGTCCATATGCGTGCGTGCGTGTGTGTACCTTCGCGTACGTGCGTGTGTACATACGCGTGCGTGTGTGTGTGTACATGCGCGTGCGTGCTTGTGTACATACGCGTGAGTGCGTGTACATACGCGTGCGTGCGTGTACATACGCGTGCGTGCTTGCGTACATACGCGTGCGTGCGTGTGTACATACGCGTTTGTGCGTGTGTGTACATACGCGTGCGTGCGTGTGTACATACCTGTGCCTGCTTGCGTGCGTACATACGCGTGCGTGCGTGCGTGTACATACGCGTGCGTGCGTGTGTACATAAGCGTGCGTGCGTGTGTACATACGCGTGTGTACGTGTGCGTACATACGCGTGCGTGCGTGCATACGCGTGCGTGCGTACATACGCGTGCGTGCGTGCGTGCGTACATACGCGTGCGTGCGTGTACATACACGTGCGTGTGTACATACGCGTGCGTGCGTGTGTACCTACGTGTGCGTGCGTGCATGTACATACGCGTGCATGTGTGCCTACATACGCGTGCGTGCATGCGTGCGTGCGTACATACGCGTGCTGGCGTGTACATACGCGTGCTTGCGTGCGTGTACATACACGTGCGTGCGTGTGTACATACGCGTGCGTGCGTACATACACGTGCGTGCGTACATACGCGTGCGTGCGTGCGTGTACATACACGTGCATGCGTGCGTGTACATACGCGTGCGTGCATGTGTACATACGTGTGCGTGCGTGCGTGCTTACATACGCGTGCGTGCATACGCGTGCGTGCGTGTACATACGCGTGCGTGCTTGCGTACATACACGTGCGTGCGTGCGTACATACGCGTGCGTGCTTGTACATACACGTGCGTGCGTGTGTACATACGCGTGCGTGCGTGTGTGTACATACGCCTGCGCGTGTGTACATACCCGTGCGTGCGTGCGTACATACGCGTGCGTGCGCACGTACGCGTGCGTGCGTGTACATATGCGTGCATGCGTACATACACGTGCGTGCATACATACGCGTGCGTGCGTGTACATACGCGTGCGTGCGTGTACATACGCGTGCTTGCGTGCGTGTACATACGCGTGCGTGTGTGTACATACGCGTGCGTGCATGCGTACATACACGTGCGTGCATGTGTACATACGTGTGCGTGCGTACATACGCGTGCGTGCGTACATACGCGTGCGTGCGTGCGTGTACATACACGTGCATGCGTGCGTGTACATACGCGTGCGTGCCTGCGTGTACATACGCGTGCGTGCGTGCGTGTGTACATACGCGTGCGTGCGTGTACATACACGTGTGTGCGTGTGTACATACAGGTGCATGCGTGTGTGTGTACATACGCGTGCGTGCGTACATACGCGTGCATGCGTGTGTGTACATACGCGTGCGTGCGTGCATGCGTACATATGCGTGCATGTGTACATACACGTGCGTGTGTGTACATACACGTGCATGCGTGTGTACATATACGTGCGTGCGTGTGTGTACATACGCGTGCATGCATGTGTACATACGCGTGTGTGCGTGTGTATATACGCGTTCGTGCGTGTGTACATACTCGTGCGTGCGTGTGTACATACCCGTGCGTGCTTGCGTGCGTACATACGCGTGCGTGCGTGCGTACATGCGCGTGCGTGCGTACATACGCGTGCGTGTGTGTGTGTACATGCACGTGCATGTGTGCGTGTACATACACGTGCGTGCGTGTACATACACGTGCGTGTGTGCGTGTACATACACGTGCGTGCGTGTACATACACGTGCGTGCGTGTACATACGCGTGCGTGTGTACATACGCGTGCGCGTGTGTATATACGCGTGCGTGCGTGTACATACGCATGTGTGCGTGTACATACGCGTGCGTGCGTGTGTACATAAGCTTGCGTGCGTGCGTACATATGTGTGCATACGTGTGCGTGCGTGCGTGCGTGTACATACGCGTGCGTGCGTGTACATACACGTGCGTGTGTACATACGCGTGCGTGCGTGTGTGCGTGCGTGTGTACATCCGTGTGCGTGCGTGCATGCATGTACATACATGTGCGTGCGTGCATGTACATACACGTGCGTGCGTGCGTGTACATACATGTGCGTGCATGTACATACGTGTGCGTGCGTGCGTACATACGCGCGCGTGCATGCGTGCGTACATACGGGCGCGTATGCACATACGCGTGCGTGCGTGTACATACGCGTGAGTGCGTGTACATACGCGTGCGTGTGTTCATACGCGTGCGTGCGTGTGTACATACGCGTGCGCGTGTGTGTACATACACGTGTGTGCGTGTGTACATACACGTGCGTGCGTGTGTGTACATCCACGTGCGTGCATGTGTGTGTACATACACGTGCGTGCTTGTGTGTGTACATACATGTCCGTGCGTGTGTACATACGCGTGCGTGCCTGTGTGTCCATACGCGTGCGTGCGTGTGTGTACCTACGCGAGCGTGCGTGTGTGTACATAAGCGTGCGTGCGTGTGTACATACGCGTGCGTGCTTGTGTACATACGCGTGTGTGTGTATATACACGCGCGTGCGTGTGTATATACACGTGCGTGTGTGTACGTACGCGTGCGTGTACATACGCGTGTGCGAGCGTGTACATACGCGTGCGTGTGTACCTACGCGTGCGTGCGTGTGTGTACATAAGCGTGCGTGCGTGTGTGTACATACGAGTGCGTGCTTGTGTACATACGCGTGAGTGCGTGTACATACGCGTGCGTGCGTGTACATACGCGTGCGTGCTTGCGTACATACGCGTGCGTGCGTGTGTACATACGCGTGTGTGTATATACACGCGCGTGCGTGTGTATATACACGTGCGTGTGTGTACGTACGCGTGCGTGTACATACGCGTGTGCGCGCGTGTACATACGCGTGCGTGTGTACATACGCATGCGTGCGTGCGTGCGTACATACGCGGGCGTGCGTGCATACATGCGCGTGCGTGCGTGCGTACATACACGTGCGTGCGTGCGTGTGCATACACGTTCGTGTGTGTGCATACACGTGCGTGCGTGTGTGTACATACACGTGCGTGCATGTGTGGGTACATACACGTGTGTGCGTGTGTGTACATACACGTGCGTGCGTGTGTACATACACCTGCGTGCGTGTGTACATACACGTGCGTGTGTGTGTACATACACGTGCATGCGTGTGTACATATACGTGCGTGCGTGTGTGTGTGTGTACACACGCGTGCATGCGTGTGTACATACGCGTGCGTGCGTGTGTATAAACGCGTTCGTGCGTGTGTAAATACACGTGTGTGCGTGTGTACATACAGGTGCATGCGTGTGTGTGTACATTCGCGTGCGTGCGTACATACGCGTGCATGCGTGTGTGTACATACACGTGCGTGCGTGTGTGTACATACATGTGCGTGCGTGTGTACATACGCGTGTGTGTATATACACGCGCGTGCGTGTGTATAGACACGTGCGTGTGTGTATGTACGCGTGCGTGTACATACGCGTGCGTGTGTACATACGCGTGCGTGCGTGCGTGCGTGTACATACGCGTGCGTGTACATACGCGTGCGTGCGTGTACATACGCGTGCGTGCGTGTGTACATACGCGTGCGTGCTTGCATGCGTACATATGCGTGCTTGCGTGCATACATACGCGTGCGTGCGTGTGTGTACATGCACGTGCATGCGTATGTGTACATACACGTGCGTGCGTGTGTGTACATACACGTGCGTGTGTGTACATACACGTGCATGCGTGTAAATACACGTGCGTGCGTGTACATACACGTGCGTGCGTGCGTGTACATGTGCGTGCGTGTACATACGCGTGCGTGCGTGTACATACGCGTGCGTGCGTGTGTACATACGCGTGCATGCGTGTGCGTACATACACGTGCGTGCGTGTGCGTACATACGCGTGCGTGCATGTGTACATACGTGTGCGTGCGTACATACGCGTGCGTGCGTACATACGCGTGCGTGCGTGTACATACACGTGCATGCGTGCGTGTACATACGCGTGCGTGCGTGTACATACGCGTGCGTGCCTGCGTGTACATACGCGTGCGTGCGTGCGTGTGTACATACGCGTGCGTGCGTGTAAATACACGTGTGTGCGTGTGTACATACAGGTGCATGCGTGTGTGTGTACATACGCGTGCGTGCGTACATACGCGTGCATGCGTGTGTGTAAATACGCGTGCGTGCGTTCATGCGTACATATGCGTGCATGTGTACATACACGTGCGTGCGTGTGTACATACACGTGCGTGTGTACATACACGTGCGTGTGTGTGTACATACACGTGCGTGCGTGTGTACATACACATGCGTGCGTGTGTGTACATACACGTGCATGCGTGTGTGTACATACACGTGCCTGCGTGTACCTACACGTGCGTGCGTGCGTGTACATACGCGTGCGTGTGTACATACGCGTGCGTGCGTGTGTACATACGCGTGCGTGCGTGTGTACATACGCGTGCGTGCGTGTACATACGCGTGCGTGTGTGTACATACGCGTGCTTGTGTGCGTGTACATACGCGTGCGTGCGTGTGTGTACATACGCGTGCGTGCGTGTGTACATATGCGTGCGTGCGTGCGTGTACATACGCTTGCTTGCGTGCACGTACATACTCGTGCGTGCGTGTGTACATACGCGTGCGTGCGTGTGTACATACGCGTGCGTGCGTGTGTATATACGCGTGCGTGCGTGTGTGTACATACGCGTGCGTGCGTGCGTACATACGCGTGCGTGCGTGCGTACATATGTGTGCTTGCGTGCGTGCGTACATACGTGTGCGTGCGTACACACGTGTGTGCGTGCGGACACACGCATGCATGCATGCGTGTGTACATACGCGTGCGTGCGTACATACGCGTGCGTGCATGTGTACATACGTGTGCGTGCGTGCGTGCTTACATACGCGTGCGTGTGTACATACGCGTGCGTGCATGTACGTACGCGTGCGTGCGTGTGTACATACACGTGCGTGTGTACATACGCGTGCGTGTGTATATATGCGTGCGTGCGTGTGCATGCGTGCGTGCGTACATACGCGTGCGTGCGTGTACATATGCGTGCATGCGTGTACATTCACGTGCGTGCGTGTGTACATACGCGTGCGTGTGTACATACGCGTGCGTGCGTGTGTGTACATACGCGTGCGTGCGTGTGAGTACATACACGTGCGTGCGTGTACATACACGTGCGTGCGTGTACGTACACGTGCGTGCGTACATACGAGTGCGTGCGTGTACATACGCGTACGTGCGTGCGTGCATACATATGCGTGCGTGTGTGTACATACGCGTGCGTGCGAGCGTTTGAGTGTACATGTGCGTGCGTGTGTATATACTCGTGCGTGCCTGTGTGTCCATATGCGTGCGTGCGTGTGTGTACCTACGCGTACGTGCGTGTGTACATACGCGTGAGTGCGTGTACATACGCGTGCGTGCGTGTACATACGCGTGCGTGCTTGCGTACATACGCGTGCGTGCGTGTGTACATACCTGTGCCTGCTTGCGTGCGTACATACGCGTGCGTGCGTGCGTGTACATACGCGTGCGTGCGTGTGTACATAAGCGTGCGTGCGTGTGTACATACGCGTGTGTACGTGTACATACGTGCGTGTGTGCGTACATACGCGTGCGTGCGTGCGTGCGTACATACGCGTGCGTGCGTGTACATACACGTGCGTGTGTACATACGCGTGCGTGCGTGTGTACCTACGTGTGCGTGCGTGCATGTACATACGCGTGCATGCGTGCGTACATACGCGTGCGTGCATGCGTGCGTGCGTACATACGCGTGCTGGCGTGTACATACGCGTGCTTGCGTGCGTGTACATACACGTGCGTGCGTGTGTACATACGCGTGCGTGCGTACATACACGTGCGTGCGTACATACGCGTGCGTGCGTGCGTGTACATACACGTGCATGCGTGCGTGTACATACGCGTGCGTGCCTGTGTGTACATACGCGTGCGTGCGTGTACATACACGTGTGTGCGTGTGTACATACACGTGCGTGCGTGTGTGTGTACATACGTGTGCGTGCGTACATACGCGTGCGTGCGTGCGTGTACATACGCGTGCGTGCATGCGTACATACGCGTGCATGTGTACATATGCGTGCGTGCGTGTGTGTACATACACGTGCGTGCGTATGTGTACATACACGTGCGTGCGTGTACATACACGTGCGTGTGTGTGTGTGTACATACACGTGCGTGTGTGTGTGTACATACACGTGCGTGCGTGTGTACATACACGTGCGTGCGTGTGTGTACATACACGTGCGTGCGTGTGTGTACATACACGTGCATGCGTGTACCTACACGTGCGTGCGTGCGTGTACATACACATGCGTGCGTGTACATACGCGTGCATGTGTACATACGCGTGCGTGTGTGTACATACGCGTGCGTGTACATACGCGTGCTTGTGTGCGTGTACATACGCGTGCGTGCGTGCGTGTACATACGCGTGCGTGCGTGTGTACATGTGCGTGCGTGCGTGCGTGTACATACGCTTGCTTGCGTGCACGTACATACTCGTGCGTGCGTGTGTACATACGCGTGCGTGCGTGTGTGTACATACGCGTGCGTGCGTGCGTACATACGCGTGCGTGCGTGCGTGCGTACATACGTGTGCTTGCGTGCGTGCGTACATACGTGTGCGTGCGTACATACGCGTGCGTGCATGCGTACATACGCGTGCATGCATGTGTACATACGTGTGCGTGCGTGCGTGCTTACATACGCGTGCGTGCATACGCGTGCGTGCGTGTACATACGCGTGCGTGCTTGCGTACATACGCGTGCGTGCGTGTGTGTACATGCACGTGCATGCGTGTGTGTACATACACGTGCGTGTGTACATACACGTCCGTGCGTGTACATACACGTGCGTGCGTGCGTGTACATGTGTGTGCGTGTACATACGCGTGCGTGCGTGTACATACGCGTGCGTGCGTGTGTACATACGCGTGTGCGTGCGTACATACTCGTGCGTGCGTGCGTACATACGCGTGCGTGCTTGTACATACACGTGCGTGCGTGTGTACATACGCGTGCGTGCGTGTGTGTACATACGCCTGCGTGTGTGTACATACCCGTGCGTGCGTGCGTACATACGCGTGCGTGCGCACGTACGCGTGCGTGCGTGTACATATGCGTGCGTGCGTACATACACGTGCGTGCATACATACGCGTGCGTGCGTGTACATACGCGTGCGTGCGTGTACATACGCGTGCGTGCGTGCGTGCGTGTACATACGCTTGCGTGTGTGTACATACGCGTGCGTGCGTGCGTACATACACGTGCGTGCGTGTGCGTACATACGCGTGCGTGCATGTGTACATACGTGTGCGTGCGTACATACGCGTGCGTGCGTACATACGCGTGCGTGCGTGCGTGTACATACACGTGCATGCGTGCGTGTACATACGCGTGCGTGCCTGCGTGTACATACGCGTGCGTGCGTGCGTGTGTACATACGCGTGTGTGCGTGTACATACACGTGTGTGCGTGTGTACATACAGGTGCATGCGTGTGTGTGTACATACGCGTGCGTGCGTACATACGCCTGCATGCGTGTGTGTACATACGCGTGCGTGCGTGCATGCGTACATATGCGTGCATGTGTACATACACGTGCGTGTGTGTACATACACGTGCATGCGTGTGTACATATACGTGCGTGCGTGTGTGTACATACGCGTGCATGCGTGTGTACATACGCGTGTGTGCGTGTGTATATGCGCGTTCGTGCGTGTGTACATACGCGTGCGTGCGTGTGTACATACCCGTGCGTGCTTGCGTGCGTACATACGCGTGCGTGCGTGCGTACATGCGCGTGCGTGCGTACATACGCGTGCGTGTGTGTGTACATGCACGTGCATGTGTGCGTGTACATACACGTGCGTGCGTGTACATACACGTGCGTGCGTGTACATACACGTGCGTGCGTGTACATACGCGTGCGTGTGTACATACGCGTGCGCGTGTGTATATACGCGTGCGTGCGTGTACATACGCATGCGTGCGTGTACATACGCGTGCGTGCGTGTGTACATAAGCTTGCGTGCGTGCGTACATGTGTGCATACGTGTGCGTGCGTGCGTGCGTGTACATACGCGTGCGTGCGTGTACATACGCGTGCGTGTGTACATACGCGTGCACGTGTGTATATACGCGTGCGTGCGTGTACATACGCATGCGTGCGTGTACATACGCGTGCGTGCGTGTGTACATAAGCTTGCGTGCGTGCGTACATATGTGTGCATACGTGTGCGTGCGTGCGTGTACATACGCGTGCGTGCGTGTACATACACGTGCGTGTGTACATACGCGTGCGTGCGTGTGTGCGTGCGTGTGTACATACGTGTGCGTGCGTGCATGCATGTACATACATGTGCGTGCGTGCATGTACATACACGTGCGTGCGTGCGTGTACATACATGTGCGTGCATGTACATACGTGTGCGTGCGTGCGTACATACGCGCGCGTGCATGCGTGCGTACATACGCGCGCGTGTGTACATACGCGTGCGTGCGTGTGTACATACGCATGCGTGCGTATGCACATACGCGTGCGTGCGTGTACATACGCGTGAGTGCGTGTACATACGCGTGCGTGTGTTCATACGCTTGCGTGAGTGTGTACATACGCGTGCGCGTGTGTGTACATACACGTGTGTGCGTGTGTACATACACGTGCGTGCGTGTGTGTACATCCACGTGCGTGCATGTGTGTGTACATACACGTGCGTGCGTGTGTGTGTACATACATGTCCGTGCGTGTGTACATACGCGTGCGTGCCTGTGTGTCCATACGCGTGCGTGCGTGTGTGTACATAAGCGTGCGTGCGTGTGTACATACGCGTGCGTGCTTGTGTACATACGCGTGAGTGCGTGTACATACGCGTGCGTGCGTGTACATACGCGTGCGTGCTTGCGTACATACGCGTGTGTGCGTGTGTACATATGCGTGCGTGCGTGCGTGTACATACACGTGCGTGTGTGTACATACGCGTGCGTGTGCGTGTGTACATGCACCTGCGTGCGTGTGTACATACACGTGCATGTGTGTACATACACGTCCGTGCGTGAGTGTACATACACGTGCGTGCGTGTGTGTGTACATACACGTGCGTGCGTGCGTGTACATACACGTGCGTGCGTGTGTGTGTGTGTGTGCATACACGTGCGTGCGTGTGTGTGTACATACACGTGCGTGCGTGTGTGGGTACATACACGTGCGTGCGTGTGTGTACATACACGTGCGTGTGTACATACACGTGCGTGCGTGTACATACGCGTGCGTGCGTGCGTGTACATACGCGTGCGTGCTTGCGTACATACGCGTGCGTGCGTGTGTACATACGCGTTCGTGCGTGTGTGTACATACGCCTGCGTGCGTGTACATACCTGTGCGTGCTTGCGTGCGTACATACGCGTGCGTGCGTGCGTACATACGCACGCGTGCGTGCGTGCGTACATACGCGTGCGTGTGTGTGTGTACATACACGTGCGTGCTTGTACATACACGTGCGTGCGTGTATATACACGTGCGTGCGTGTACATTCGCGTGCGTGTGTACATACGCGTGCGCGTGTGTATATACGCGTGCGTGCGTGTACATACGCGTGCGTGCATGTACATACGCGTGCGTGCGTGTTTACATAAGCGTGCGTGCGTGTGTACATACGCGTGTGTATGTGTGCGTACATACGCGTGCGTGCATACGCGTGCGTGCGTACATACGCGTGTGTGCGTGCGTGCGTACATACGCGTGCGTGCGTGTACATACCTGTGCCTGCTTGCGTGCGTACATACGCGTGCGTGCGTGCGTACATACGCGTGCGTGCGTGCGTCCATACGCGTGCGTGCGTGTGTGTACATACACGTGCGTGCGTGTGTGTACATACACGTGCATGTGTGCGTGTGCATGCACGTGCGTGCGTGTACATACACGTGCGTGCGTGTACATACGCATGCGTGTGTACATACGCGTGCGCGTGTGTATGTACGCGTGCGTGCGTGTACATACGCGTGCGTGCGTGTGTACATAAGCGTGCGTGCGTGTGTATATACGCATGTGTACGTGTGCGTACATACGCGTGCGTGCGTGCGTACATATGCGTGCGTGCGTGCGTGCGTACATACGTGTGCGTGCGTGTACATACACGTGCGTGTGTACATACGCGTGCGTGCGTGTGTACCTACGTGTGCGTGCGTGCATGTACATACCCGTGCGTGCGTGCGTACATACGCGTGCGTGCATGCGTGCGTGCGTACATACGCGTGCTTGCGTGTACATACGCGTGCTTGCGTGTACATACGCCTGCGTGCGTACGTGTACATACACGTGCGTGCGTGTGTACATACGCGTGCGTGCGTACATACGCGTGCGTGCGTGTGTACATACGCGTGCGTGCGTACATACGCGTGCGTGCGTGCGTGTACATACACGTGCATGCGTGCGTGTACATACGCGTGCGTGCCTGTGTGTACATACGCGTGCGTGCGTGTACATACACGTGTGTGCGTGCGTGTACATACACGTGCGTGCGTGTGTGTACATACGCGTGCGTGCGTACATACGCGTGCGTGCGTGCGTGTACATACGCGTGCGTGCATGCGTACATACGCGTGCATGTGTACATACGCGTGCGTGCGTGTGTGTACATACACGTGCGTGCGTGTGTGTGTACATACACGTGCGTGCGTGTGTACATACACGTGCGTGCGTGTGTACATACACGTGCATGCGTGTACCTACACGTGCGTGCGTGCGTGTACATACACATGCGTGCGTGTACATACGCGTGCGTGTGTACATACGCGTGCGTGTGTGTACATACGCGTGCGTGTACATACGCGTGCTTGTGTGCGTGTACATACGCGTGCGTGCGCGCGTGTACATACGCGTGCGTGCGTGTGTACATGTGCGTGCGTGCGTGCGTGTACATACGCTTGCTTGCGTGCACGTACATACTCGTGCGTGCGTGTGTACATACGCGTGCATGCGTGTGTACATACGCGTGCGTGCGTGTGTGTACATACGCGTGCGTGCGTGCGTACATACGCGTGCGTGCGTGCGGACATACGTGTGCTTGCGTGCGTGCGTACATACGTGTGCGTGCGTACATACGCGTGTGTGCGTGCGGACACACGCATGCGTGCATGCGTGTGTACATACGCGTGCGTGCATGCGTACATACGCGTGCGTGCATGTGTACATACGTGTGCGTGCGTGCGTGCTTACATACGCGTGCATGCATACGCGTGCGTGTGTACATACGCGTGCGTGCGTGTGTGTACATACACGTGCGTGTGTACATACGCGTGCGTGTGTACATATGCGTGCGTGCGTGTGCGTGCGTGCGTGCGTACATACGCGTGCGTGCGTGCGTACATATGCGTGCGTGCGTGTACATGTGCGTGCGTGTACATACACATGCGTGCGTGTACATTCACGTGCGTGCGTGTGTACATACACGTGCGTGCATGTGTACATACACATGCGTGCGTGTACATACACGTGCATGCGTGCGTGTACATACACGTGAGTGCACATACACGTGCGTGTGTGCAGATATACGTGCGTGTGTGTACATACGCGTGCGTGCGTGTGTATATACGCGTGCGTGCGTGCGTGCGTGTACATACGCGTGCGTGCGTGTGTACATACGCGTGGGTGCGTGTACATACGTGTGCGTGCGTGTGTACATACGCGTGCGTGCGTACATACGCGTGTGCGTGCATGTGTACATACGTATATATATATATATATATATATATATATACACACACAACCCCGATTCCAAAAAAGTTAGGACAAAGTACAAATTGTAAATAAAAATGGAATGCAATGATATGGAAGTTTCAAAATTCCATATTTTGTTCAGAATAGAACATAGATGACATATCAAATGTTTAAACTGGGAAAATGTATCATTTAAAGAGAAAAATTAGGTGATTTCAAATTTCATGACAACAACACATCTCAAAAAAGTTGCGACAAGGCCATGTTTACCACTGTGAGACATCCCCTTTTCTCTTTACAACAGTCTGTAAATGTCTGGGGACTGAGGAGACAAGTTGCTCAAGTTTAGGGATAGGAATGTTCACCCATTCTTGTCTAATGTAGGATTCTTGTTGCTCAACGGTCTGAGGTCTTTTTTGTCATATCTTCCATTTTATGATGCGTCAAATGTTTTCTATGGGTGAAAGATCTGGAGTGCAGTTCAGTTCCTGGACCCTTCTTCTACGCAGAAATGATGCTGTAATTGATGCAGTATGTGGTTTTTGGCATTGTCATTTTGGAAAATGCAAGCTCTTCCCTGAAAGAGATGTCGGCTGGATGGGAGCATATGTTGCTCTAGAACCTGGATATACCTTTGAGCATTGATGGTGTCTTTCCAGATGTGTAAGCTGCCAATGCCACACGCACTAATGCAACCCCATACCATCAGAGATGCAGGCTTCTAAACTGAGTGCTGATAACAACTTGGGTCATCCTTCTTCTCTTTAGTCCAAATGACACAGCGTCTCTTATTTCCATAAAGAACTTCAAATTTTGATTCGTCTGACCACAGACCAGTTTTCCACTTTGCCACAGTCCATTTTAAATGAACCTTGGCCCAGAGAAGACGTCTGCGCTTCTGGATCATGTTTAGATAGGGCTTCTTCTTTGAACTACAGAGTTTTATAGAGTTTTGGCAATGGTGGATGGCACGATGAAGTGTGTTCACAGATAATGTTCTCTGGAAATATTCCTGAGCCCATTTTGTGATTTCCAATACAGAAGCATGCCTGTATGTGATGCAGTGCCGTCTAAGGGCCCGAAGATCACGGGCACCCAGTATGGTTTTCTGGCCTTGACCCTTACGCACAGAGATTCTTCCAGATTCTCTGAATCTTTTGATGATCTTATGCACTGTAGATGATGATATGTTCAAACTCTTTGCAATTTCACACTGTCGAACTCCTTTCTGATATTGCTCCACTATTTGTCGGCATAGAATTAGGGGGATTGGTGATCCTCTTCCCATCTTTACTTCTGAGAGCTGCTGCCACTCCAAGATGCTCTTTTTATACCCAGTCATGTTAATGACCTATTGCCAATTGACCTAATGAGTTGCAAGCTGTTCCTTTTTTTACCTTTAACTTTTCCAGCCTCTTTTTGCCCCTGTCCTAACTTTTTTGAGATATGTTGCTGTCATGAAATTTCAAATGAGCCAATATTTGGCATGAAATTTCAAAATGTCTCACTTTCGACATTTGATATGTTGTCTATGTTCTATTGTGAATACAATATCGGTTTTTGAGATTTGTAAATTATTGCATTCCGTTTTTATTTACAATTTGTACTTTGTCCCAACTTTTTTGGAATCGGTGTTGTATATATATATATACACACACACACACAGTGGGGCAAAAAAGTATTTAGTCAACCACCAATTGTGCAAGTTCTCCCACTTAAAAAGATGAGAGAGGCCTGTAATTTTCATCATAGGTACACTTCAACTATGAGAGACAGAATGGGGGGAAATAATCCAGGAAAACACACTGTAGGATTTTTAATGAATGAATTGGTAAATTCCTTGGTAAAATAAGTATTTGGTCACCTACAAACAAGCAAGATTTCTGGCTCTCACAGACCTGTAACTTCTTTTTAAGAGGCTCCTCTGTCCTCCACTCGTTACCTGTATTAATGGCACCTGTTTGAACTCATTATCAGTATAAAAGACACCTGTCCACAACCTCAAACAGTCACACTCCAAACTCCACTAGGGCCAAAACCAAAGAGCTGTCAAAGGACACCAGAAACAAAATTGTAGACCTGCAGCAGGCTGGGAAGACTGAATCTGCAATAGGTAAGCAGCTTGGTGTGAAGAAATCAACTGTGGGAGCAATTATTAGAAAATGGAAGACATACAAGACCACTGATAATCTCCCTCGATCTGGGGCTCCATGCAAGCTCTCACCCCATGGGGTCAAAATGATCACAAGAATGGTGAGCAAAAATCCCAGAACTACACGGGGGGACCTAGTGAATGACCTGCAGAGAGCTGGGACCAAAGTAACAAAGGCTACCATCAGTAACACACTACTCCACCAGGGACTCAAATCCTGCAGTGCCAGACGTGTCCCCCTGCTTAAGCCAGTACATGTCCAGGCCCATCTGAAGGTTGCTAGAGAGCATTTGGATGATCCAGAAGATGATTGGGAGAATGTCATATGGTCAGATGAAACCAAAATAGAACTTTTTAGTAAAAACTCAACTTGTCGTGTTGGGAGGAGAAAGAATGCTGAGTTGCATCCAAAGAACACCATACGTACTGTGAAGCATGGGGGTGGAAACATCATGCTTTGGGGCTGTTTTTCTGCAAAGGGACCAGGACGACTGATCCGTGTAAAGGAATGTATGAATGGGGCCATGTATTGTGAGATTTTGAGTGAAAACCTCCTTCTATCAGCATCAGCAAGGGCATTGAAGATGAAACGTGGCTGGGTCTTTCAGCATGACAATGATCCCAAACACACCGCCTGGGCAACGAAGGAGTGGCTTCGTAAGAAGCATTTCAAGGTCCTGGAGTGGCCTAGCCAGTCTCCAGATCTCAACCCCCTAGAAAATCTTTGGAGGGAGTTGAAAGTCTGTGTTGCCCAGCGACAGCCCCAAAACATCACTGCTCTAGAGGAGATCTGCATGGAGGAATGGGCCAAAATACCAGCAACAGTGTGTGAAAACCTTGTGAAGGCTTACAGAAAACGTTTGACCTCTGTCATTGCCAACAAAGGGTATATAACAAAGTATTAACATAAACTTTTGTTATTGACCAAATACTTATTTTCCACCATAATTTGTAAATAAATTCTTTAAAAATCAGACAATGTGATTTTCTGGATTTTTTTTCTCATTTTGCCTCTCATAGTTGAGGTATACCTATGATGAAAATTACAGGCCTCTCACATCTTTTTAAGTGGGAGAACTTGCACAATTGGTGACTGACTAAATACTTTTTTGCCCCACTGTATATATAAATTAAAGCAAAGGACACAAAATAAACATTCAAGGGCACTTGAGGTATAGCAGGTAAACATGAAATAAGCTACAAACTAATAGCTGTTAAGGTGAGGTAGTGTGGAATAGTGCAAATGAGCAGGGTAAAGTGAAATGTGCAGACCCTGAGTTCAGTGTGCGAATGAATGTTGAGAGTATGTGTGTGTGTGTGTGTGTTGGGGGGGTGACTGTGAGGGTGACATGATGTCAGATGCTGAAGGGGGGGCACGGAGGTGTGCGGGCAGAATCTGTGGCAGGGGGCAGAGGGGGGAGGAGGGGCAGAACAGGGAGGGAGTTGAGCCTCCTGACCGCCTGGTGAAAGAAACTGTCCTTGAGCCTGCTGGTTTTGGCCCGGAGACTCTGCAGTCTCCTCCCCAACGGCAGCAGGCTGAAGAGGCTGTGAGATGGGTGCGTGGGGTCACCTGCAATCCTGATGGCTTTTCGGGTGAGGCGGGAGTTATAGATTTCCATAAGAGAAGGGAGAGAGACACCAATGATCCTCTCAGCTGCTCTCATGATGCGCTGCAGAGTCTTGCAGCAGGACACGGTGCAGGTGCCATACTACATGGTGATGCAGGATGTTCTCGATGGTGCCTCTGTAGAATGTGTGCATGATGGGGGCCGGGGCTCTTGCTCTCCTCAGTTTGCAGAGGAAATACAGATGCTGTTGGGCTTTTTTGCCCAGTGATGCAGTGTTGTTGCTCCAGGACAGGTCTTCAGAGATGTGCACACCCAGAAACTTGGTGCTGCTCACCCTCTCCACTGCAGCACCTTCAATAGTTAGTGGAGCATGCTGGGTGTGTGCTCTCCTGAAGTCCACAACAATCTCCTTCGTCTTCTCCACGTTCAGGCGGAGATTGTTGTCCTTGCACCACATGGCCAGGCGGCTCACCTCACTCCTGTAGATTGTTTCATCACCATTGTTGATGAGACCCACCACAGTCGTGTCATCCACAAACTTAATGAAGAGGTTGGAGCTGGATGTTGGCGTGCAGTCGTGGGTCAGCAGAGTGAAGAGGAGGGGGCTCAGCACACATCCTTGGGGGGCCCCCATGTTCAATGTGATGGTGCTGGAGGAGTTGCTGCTGACCCATACAGCCTGTGGTCTCCCCGTCAGGAAGTCCAGCAGCCAGTTGCACAGGGAGGTGTTGAGTGCCAGCTGGTCCAGTTTATGAATGAGCTGCTGAGGAATGATTGTGTTGAATGCTGAGCTGAAGTCTATGTACAGCATTCTGACATACGAGTCTTTTGTCTCCAGGTGGGTGAGGGCTAAGTGGAGGGCAGTGGAGATGGCGTCATCAGTCGAATGGTTGGACTGATATGCAAACTGGAAAGGGTCCAGGGCGGGGGGGAGGGCAGACTTGATATGCTGGATGACTAGCTGCTCGAAGCACTTCATGAGGATGGAAGTGAGTGCGACCGGGCGGTAGTCATTGAAGCAGGAGGGAGACAGCTTCTTCGGGACCAGGATGATGGTGGTGGCTTTGAGGCACGTGGGGACAACAGCCTGGCTCAACGAGATGTTGAAGATGTCTGTAAAGACATCTGTGAGCTCCTCAGCACAGTCTTTCAGGACACGACCAGGAATGTTATCAGGACCCAGGGCTTTCCGTGTATTTGTCGTCCTGAGAGCTCTCCTCATGCTGTCTGGGGGCAGCATCAACACCTGGTCGCCGGGAGGTGGTGGGGTCTTCTGTGTTGTGGTGCTGTTGTCTGCCTCAAAGCGAGCAAAGAAGTCGTTCAACAGATTCAGCAGAGAGGTGGAGTTGTCACAGGTCTGTGGTGAGGCCTTGTAGTCTGTGATGGTCTGAATCCCCCGCCACAGGTTCCTGGTGTCTCTGCTGTCATTGAAGTAGTCAGCAATGTTCCTGGAATACTGTCTCTTGGCCACCCTGATGCCTCGTGACAGGTTGGCCCTAGCTGTCCTCAGGCCCATCTCATCCCCAGCTCTGAAGGTGGCATTCTGAGCCCTCAGGAGCCTGTGGACTTCCCCTGTCAGCCATGGCTCCTGATTGGCCCGAATGGAGATGGTTCTGGTGACTGTAACGTTGTCCAAGCACTTCCTCATGTCGGCAGTGACAGTCTCCGTGTGCTCATGGAGATCTGTGGTGTTGTTGTCGGTGGCCGCCTGTCTGAACCTGCTCCAGTCAGTGGTGGAAAAACAGTCCTGGAGTACCTCTGAGGACCCCTCTGGCCACACACATACCTGCTTTGTAGCTGGTTTGGTGACTTTAACCAGTGGCCTGTATGCTGGCATTAGCATAACAGTGGAGTGATCTGAAGCCCCAAGGTGGAGGAGGGGTAGGGCTTTGTAGGCGCCTCTATGCATGGTGTAAACATTGTCCAGAGTATTGTTTCCATGTGTGGGAAAGTTGATATGTCCATAGAGTTTTGGAAACACTCTCTTGGGGTTTGCATGGTTGAAATCCCCAGCCAGGATGAAGAAAGCATCTGGGTGGGCTGTCTGCTGCTCACTTATATGCTGATAGAGTTCATTCAGTGCTTCGCTCCTGTTGTTATTGGAGCCGGGAGGGATGTAGCTGTAAATTCCCTCAGCAGGTAGAATGGCTGGCACTTAATAATTATAAACTCCACCAGTGGTGAGCAGTGTTTGCAGACCACAACAGCATCATGGCACCAGGCATCACTGATGTAAACACAGAGTCCTCTGCCGCGAGTCTTCCCCCCTCGACTAGCACTCTGTCTGACTGGTAGCATGTTAGCCGGGCTAGCTGAATGGCACAGTCCGGGACGCTGTCGTTAGATTAGATAAAACTTTATTGATCCCTTTGGGAGGGTTCCCTCAGGGAAATTAAGATTCCAGCAGCATCATTACAGATAAACAGAGAAAAGAAATAGAGAAAAACTTCTAGATAAATTAAATATTTACATATACAAATATAAAAGAATAAGATATGGGGAAGAGAGAAAGGGGGAGGGGGGAAAGGGGGAGAAATGGGGTTAGGGTAAGTGTGTATGTGTGGGGGGTGGGGGGAAGCAGGAAAGATATTGCACTTTATATTGCACATCGTCTGGTATTGCTTATTGTTAGGCTAGGCTAGGCTACTGCTCCTTTCCATCCTCTGTCCTCCTGTTACCCCTCCTCCCCCCCCAGAGAGAAGTTGTACAGTCTGATGGCATGAGGAACAAAGGAGTTTTTGAGTCTGTTCGTCCTGCACTTGGCAAGGAGCATTCTGTCACTGAACAGGCTCTTCTGGTTGCTGATGATGGTGTCCAGAGGGTGACTGGCCATCATCCATGATGTTCAATAGTTTGTCCATAGACCTCTTCTCTGCCACCGTCACCAGAGAGTCCAGCTTCATACCGACCGCAGAGCCGGCCCGCCTGATCAGTTTGTCCAACCTGGATGTGTCCTTCTCGGATGTGCTGCCCCCCCAGCACACCACGGTGTAAAACAGGACACTGGTGACCACAGACTGATAGGACATCCACAGGAGTTTCCTGCAGATGTTAAAGGACCGCAGCCTCCTAAGGAAGTATAGCCTGCTCTGTCCCTTCCTGTGTAAGTGATTGGTGTTGCAAGCCCAGTCCAGCTTGCTGTCCAGCCACAGCCCGAGGTACTTGTAGGAATCCACAGCCTCCACCTCGACTCCCTCGATCAGAACTGGTCGTGACCTTGGTCTGGACCTCCCAAAGTCAATGACCAGCTCCTTGGTCTTTGAGGTGTTGAGCTGCAGATGGTTCCTTTTGCACCACACAGCAAAGTCCCTCACCAGGCTCCCATACTCCTCCTCCCTGTTGTCACTGATACACCCAACGATGGCTGTGTCATCGGCAAACTTCTGAATGTGACGCAGCTCCGAGTTGTAGCAGAAGTCCGCGATGTACAGGGTGAAGAGAAGAGGGGCCAGCACCATGCCCTGGGGTGCTCCAGTGCTGCTAATTACAGTGTCAGACGTGATGTCCTTCAGCCTGATGTACTGCGGCCTGTCAGTGAGGTAGCTGGAGATCCAGGTGACCAGGCAGGGGTCCATTCACATCTTGTTCATTTTGTCCTGAAGCAGTAGGGGCTGGATGGTGTTGAAGGCACTCAAGAAGTCCAAGAAGAGGATCCTCACTGTGCCATTTCCCTTATCTAGATGCAAGTGGACTCGGTGTAGCAGGTAGAGGATGGCGTCTTCCACACCAATACCTGCCTGGTACGCAAACTGCAGACAGTCCTGGGCATGTTGTACCTGGAGTATGAGGAGGCTGAGGAAGAGCCACTCCAACGTCTTCATCAGATGTGAAGTGAGTGCCACCGGTCGGAAGTCGTTCAGCTCGCTGGGCCGATTCTTTTTGGGAATTGGAACGATACATGCTGTCTTCCAGAGGGTTGGCACTCTCCCCAGCTGCAGGCTGAGGTTGAAGATGCGTTGGAGTGGTTCACCCAGTTCAGCAGCGCAGGTCCTCAGTAGTCGTGGACACACCTTGTCCGGGCCTGCTGGTTTCCTGGGGTGAAGCTTCCTCAGTTGACCTCTGACCTGGTCTGCAGTAATGCATGGAGGAGTCTGTGTTGAGGTGGGAGAGGAGGGGGCTGCTGTGATGACTGGGGGAGGTGTGTTGAGGGAAGAAGGAGAGATGGCTGCAGTGAGGGAGAGGGTGGGGGGGACGTGGGTTGGTTGAACCGATTGAAGAAGTCATTCAACTCGTTCGCCCTCTCCACTGTCCCCTCAACCACTCTGGTCTTTGTATTGTGGCCTGTGATGCTTTTCACACCTTCCTAGACCTCCCTCATGCTGGTCTACTTCAGCTTCTGCTGTTAAGCCATGTTTCCACAAACACAAGGACACAACACTCACTCACAGACTTAGAAGATGAGCGGAGTAGGCGGACATAATCCAGCTTGTTGTCCAGCGAGCGTACACTGGCCACAGTGATAGTAGGGATAGCTGGCCAGTGAGGGCTAGCCACTAGCCTAGCCCGGATACCTCCGCACTTGCCCCTCTTCTGCTTCCGCATGTTCCACCTGTGGCGCCTCCACTGTGGGCTGGATGCAGGAGTGGGGGTCGGTGGTTGAGCAGGCCTCCGGAGCAAACCGTAGTCGCATAGCACTTCCGCGTACGCTGGATTTATATCCATGAATATGGTTCTGTGGATGTCGAGCAGAAACTCACGGGAGTATGTGCACCTTAAGACTGATGGATGCGACAAAGACGAACAGGTATACACAGTTTTAAAAACACAAAAAACACGAAAACACCATTCTGTCGGGACGGAGAGGAGCTGCCACGTGTGTACGGGCCGCCATGTTATGATTAATTCTGATTAATTCTGTACCAATAAGAGAGATATCTTTCACAGTGATACATTTACTATGCTTGGCTAAAACATGAGCCACTAAGAAGAAGCGGTACTGTTAAGTGGGACAACCCTGCCTAATGCCTCTAGACAGATTAAATCTAGAGAACATACCACCCCATTAGTTTAATGGAACTATTACCATTCTTATAAAGAGTTTTAATAATTGTAAAGAAATAATTACGAAGCCAAATTTCTTTAAAGATTGTAAAATGAACTGATGCTCCACTGTATTAAATGCTTTATAGAAGTCTATAAATAAAACAAAACAATTATCAATCAATTCTGAGTAATCCAGAATGCCTGATATTGTTTGTCTGGCCATAGATACCTATCTTAGCAGCTACATTGTGATCATCTGGACTTCTTCACAAACAAGTCTGTGAATTTGGCTCATTTACTTATATCTTCCTCTAATTCCTTTCTCTTCTTTAATCTGGCCTTTTCTGCTCCTCCTTTTCTTCTTTTTTTTCTGCCCATACTGATTAAAGGCTAAGAGGGCTCTCTGTAAGCTGTAAACCTGTCATGTGACTAGCCTCATTGCAACTGACCAATTAGGTATCTAAGAGCCACTTTCACTGGCTGAATCTAAATACTCTTATAGTACGCAAAAAGCAGTACATCATAATCCATAAGCTGTCTGAATATTCAATAGGCATTTAATAGAAGTCAAATGATACCCAGAAAATCTACTACATTTGTAGTTTGCTATTATACTACACTACACTGTCACATAAGTCAGCTGGAGCCCAAATAATCAAAAAACAAGAAGTTTCCTGGGAAAAATAGAAAGAAGGCAGAACAAGCCATTGGTTGCAGCATCCAAAGGGTGTCTTTGGCGATGTATAAGTATCTAAGTATCAGGAATAGTTTAAACATTTCTGCTGTTGCATA